>NC_059157.1:57294379-57595342 GCF_019923935.1 Bubalus bubalis
GAAGCTTTTTTATTTGTTTAATGATTGAGTATATTCTGCAATGAAATTATCTACAGACTTTAGCATGTGTATTTTTGAGTGACTGATTTAGCTTTTGTAACTGCTTAAAATACTTTTCATTGTTCTTTCATTTTAGAGTGCATGTGCTTGTACCCTTAGAAATATTTCAGATTTTCAAAATAAAATATTTTGTAGTCACTAAGTCATGTCTGACTCATTGCGACTCCGTGGACTGTAGCCTGCCAGGCTCTTCTGTCCATGAGATTTTCCAGGTAAAAATAGTGGAGTCCATTGCCATTCCCTCCTCCAGGCAATCTTCCCAACCCAGAAATTGAACCCAAGGCTCCTGTCACATCTCCTGCATTGCCTAGATAAACTTCAAAATAAAATGAAGACTAGTGAGAAATATGCTTGTTAGGCTAAGAAAGTTACTTAGAAAATTTCTTGTTCAGTTTTCTCTTACTATTTTAAACTACACTAGAGATAGAGGTGAGCGATTATTTCTTCCTAAGTAAGCACCGAGATTATGGTAAAAAATGATCTCACTAATCACCAGCCCATTATTAGTTCTGCCATAATTCCCAGGGGTCACTAGGTAAACTATATAACAAAATCTCATTCTTCTTTTGTACAATCAAGGAAGTTTGACGGTTCCATAGCACTCAAAATGTTCTTCATATACATAGGAAAATAAATCTGTACTGAATAATATCCTTTTCCATTTCATATTTTCAAATATCCTATGATGAAACACCACATAGCTAGGATGAAAGACTTCATTTTCATATCTGGTAACAAAAATTAAAATGATTGTTTGCCTGCTGCTGCTGCTGCTAAGTTGCTTCAGTCGTGTCCAACTCTGTGCGACCCCATAGATGGCGGCCCGCAGGTTCCCCGGTCCCTGGAATTCTCCAGGCAAGAACACTGGAGTGGGTTGCCATTTCCTTCTCCAATGCATGAAAGGAAAAGTGAAAGTGAAGTTGCTCAGTCTATCCGACTCTTCGCGACCCCATGGTCTGCAGCCTACCAGGCTCCTCCATCCATGGGATTTTCCAGGCAAGAGTTCTGGAGTGGGGTGCCATTGCCTTCTCCAGTTGTTTGCCTAAAATCAATCTTAAAATACATCAGATTAACATAAGTAATTGTAATATAATTAAACATTAAATTTCATTTCAAATGGATAAAAGACATCTTGTACCCCTAAATAGATATGAAAGTGAAAGTGAAAGTCACTCCATTGTGTCTGACTCTTTGCAACCCCATGGACTATACAGTCCATGGAATTCTCCAGGCCAGAACCCTGGAGTGGGTAGCCTTTCCCTTCTCCAGGGATTGAACCCAGGTCTTTCTCATTGTAGGCAGATTCTTTACCAGAAAATAGATATGCAAAGTCTAATTGCTTTAGTTTTTAGCATGACATTAAATAAAAGAACTCCTGCTATCAAAAAGAAGTTGAGTTGAAATAGATTCACAAAATATGTCTACAAAGGATTCCTTTTCTCTTCCATTAATCTAGTTCAGTTTTATTGGAAAAAGTTCTGTTATAAATTCATCTCTGAACTGCAGAAATGTCAATGAGTGTGATAAAGGAACTTCTTTGAGAATTTATCATAAGATATAATTTCTGAATTTTACATTTTATTGCACTGCACAGTGTCACGGATAAAAATGTTTCTGAAATTGCTGTTTCATAGATGAGCTTAAGAAAACTGAAAAGTCATGAGTCTCCCCTCTGTGATTGTTAGATTAAAAAACATGATGATGTCTTACAAAGAATAATTGAACTAGGACATAAGATCATCTCTAATGTTAATGAACATTTTATTTTATTTTTACCCCATGATGTTTATAAATTTGTAGCTCATTTGATATAAATGTTTATTTAAAATCATGTAATGTAAACAGAAAGCAGTGGGTCAAAAATATGTTTTTTTGAGTAGATATTTTATATCAATAAAAGAGAAGCCAATTCTGCTGCTCCCAAATAGCTTGCTATTTAATTGAAGACAGTGAATAAATGTATACAAATATTTAGTGTGTGAACATGGCAAAAAATCTTTTACTTGTGTCTATTAATACTATGTATAATTGATTGCATAATCATGGAAAAACCTGTCTAAAAACAGAAAAAACCTAGGATACTTTCTTTTTCCTTTGACCTGATTAAATTAAGAACAATGACAATATTTAACTTCAAGTTCAAATAGATTTTGATTCTGGATATATAAAATGAACTATCAAGTAGGGTTTTAAGGTATAAACTTTCACCTCCATAAGCTGAGTAAATGAAATTATCTTAGACTGTTGCCATAAGGACTATCAAACAAAAAGGAAAAAGGACTTCCAAACAGTGCTCCCAGAAAAATCATTTCTTGCAAAAAGCTAATATAGGAGCTGAGAATCAAGTGTTATAAGAGCTTGGTGAAATTAAAAAAAAAAAATTTTATGAGGCAAATTTAATTTTTTCTTAATTCTTATATATTTTATTATATTTATAAAGAATTAACTTATTTTTAAATCACATGCTGTGTGTGCTTAGTTGCTCAGTCATGTCTGACTCTTTGCAACCCCATTGACTGTAGCCCATTAGGCTCCTCTGTCCATGGGGATTCTCCAGGGAAGAATACTTAAGTGGGTTGCCATCAGCTCCTCCAGGGGAACCTTCCCAACCCAGGGATTGAACCAAGGTCTCTGCATTGAGGCACATTATTTACCCACTGAACCACCAGGGAAGCCCTTTTAAATCAAACTTACTTGTAATCCTCATTCAGTTCAGTTCAGTTGCCCAGTCATGTCTGACTCTTTGTGACCCCATGAACTGCAGCAGGCCAGGACTCCCTGTCCATCACCAACTCCTGGAGTTCACTCAAACTCATGTCCATCAAGTCGGTGATGCCATCCAGCCATCTCATCCTCTGTCGTCCCCTTCTCCTCCTGACCCCAATCCTTCCCAGCATCAGGGTCTTTTCAAATGAGTCAGCTCTTCACATGAGGTGGCCAAAGTATTGGAGTTTCAGCTTCAACATCAGTCCTTCCAATGAACACCCAGGACTGATTTCCTTTAGAATGGACTGGTTGGATCTCTTTGCAGCTCAAGGGACTCTCAAGAGTCTTCTCCAACACCATAGTTCAAAAGCATCAATTCTTCCTTATTAAGACACTTTTTAAATTGTAAAGATATTTCCAGTTTCACAGAGTAAGAAAAAGGAGTCCATGAGAAAGACATAGGTAAAAGAGACAAAACACAGATCAGACAGGGGAACATAAAATTGGGTGTGATGGGCTTCCTGGTGGCTCAGTGATAAGGAATCCACCTGCAATGCAGGAGAAGTGAGTTTGATTGCTGGGTAGGGAAGATGCCCTGGATGAAGGAAACCACAACCCACTCCAGTATTCTTGCCTGGGAAATTCTATGGACAGAGGAGCCTGGAGGGCTACAGTCCATGGGTTTGCAAAAAAGTCAAAAAGTGACTTAGTGACTAAAGAACAACAATAATCCCTTGGGAAACTCCACATAACCTGGGGTAGCCTGATTGGGAAAAAACTCTCTCATTCATCTGAGGGCTGGTTCTTCCTTAAGCACATTTAGATTTCTTAAGACTGTCCCTAAGGAGCACGTTAGTGTTTTTGGAAGGAGATCAGCTACTGCCTGGCTTCTACCAAGAACAGTGCCCCTGAGTAAACAAAACATTTAGAATTGTGTGGACTCCTCAAGTGGAATCTACATCAGTTTGGGGGGGCGGTGGCAAAAGTCCATACTAAATCCAAAATGGCAACTTGGTTGGTAGACCCTAGGGTCCCTAGTTGCTTTCAAATTAAGTCAAATCTTCTTGTCTCGGGGGTACTGGTTAAGAAAACTTACTCCAATGAATCCTATGTACAGTGGCATCAACTGAGTGGAAACCTACTGCAAGGAATGATGAATGACAGTTTTGAGGGTGGGTATGTGGCAGAAAACTGAAAACATTGGTGATTTCCAGGGGAAGTGAAATATCTTTGACCATCTAAAGCCAATAGACTGTATCTGGTATCACAGAAAGTTTGAGCAGAATGGTGATCAAACTATGGAGAGCTTTTTTTGGGAGATAGAAAATCCAGTTGTCAGTTAAAATTACTATACTATACTTTCAAACATTTTTAAGGGGCATAATAAATATTTCCCTTGAAAAGAAAGATTAGTAATGTCTTACCTTCACCCTTTTCTTACTTCTTAGAATCTAAAATATTTTCTTTCAAGGTGTATGGCTGGCTACTCTCCAGTAATGTTTTGTTTTATCTAGAAACACAACAAATTTGATTATTCTCTCCCCTTTCAGTTCTAAGAACTTACAGTTTGTGCTTTGATCTTGGAAATTCCCATGTAACACCCCTTGGTTTATTGTGTGTTTCATTTTTATGACACTTTTTGAGATTTACTACTTCTCCATGTCCCTTGTCTGCTTATGACTTAACTGATATACCACTAAGACCCAAAGTTACCAAAAACTCGGAGAGAATTCAGCTACTAGCTTTAGTTTCAAGATCATTCCTGACAGTATTATGAGCAGCAAGCTCATCTCAGTAATGGCTGCTGAAGGCAAAACACAGCAAATAGAAAAAAGTGCTTCAGTGGTGTATACATGTTCTGTGTGGCTAGAAATTAAGCACATTATAATGAAACATTGGATTGAGGCAGTATTCATGGGTAGGCACATTTCTTCTACGGTGTGCATAACTATAAGATTCTGCCTTTTGTTTTAAAGATTTCTAGAAAAATATACTTTCAAGGTTTTAGAATATGGACTCTTAAAACTTCAGAATACCATCCAAAGCCATGTATTATACATGAATAAAATGAAGTAAATTAAGATTTTTCTGAGAAAATGCAATTAGTGATGGGGCTGGTACTGTACACAGGTCAAGAAGTGGGGTACTGGTTGGTGGCTTACAACATTTAGATTTGATAAGACAAGACGAGGAAGAGTTGGCTATCAAACCCTGGAAAAAGAGGGTCTGATGAAGGGGTTGACCTTTCAGTAACCAGTGCCTTAGTTGATTCAGGCTGCTATCAGAAAGATACAATAGACTGAACAGCTTACACACCAACCTTTGTTTTCTGGAGGGGTCAGGTGCTAACAGGTTCAGGCTCTTGGTAAGGATTTTATTCCTAGTGAGGTCTTCAAATGGGCATTCCTTAGTACATTCACCTAGAGAGAGAGGGAGGCATCCTATCTCTTCCTGTTTTCAAAATAACACCATCAGTGTCCTGAGACCTCTGCTCTAAAGACCCAATTACTTCTCAAAGGCCACACTTTAAAACACCATTACTTGAGGATTATGGTTTCTGCATATGCGTTTGAGGGGGTGGAGGGGGGACACAAATATTCATCCCAGTGCAACCAGCAGTATCAGCTCCACACAGAGGGGTATCCTCACTCTCTTCTCCCATTTTGATCTCTTACTCTTAGCCGAAATTGATCAGAAGCCAGAGAACAAGGGATCCATTCATGCAGCCAGCTGCACAGAGTAGGATGGCAAAGAGTAGAGTAGATCTGTTGGAAGACATGAGACTGCTCTAGCACAGCCTCAGAGACAAGCCATTACCCAAGGAAAATGAGTTTTGTAGTTCTATATTCACTGGTGCAATACTCAGTCATGAGGAATCTAATGGAAGGCATGGTTTATGCAGCAGAAGAGGTGATTTTCTGTGTCACATTAACTTAAAAAGTGACTACCAAACTTTCACACTTGAATGTCTATAGAATCTCCAAAACTTTATACATAAAACTAAGTTTATCTTATGTTCCAAAATGCTAGTTTATCATCTGTATTGTATTTCTCATTGTATTGTATTTCTCATTGAATGAAATTTCTGACTGCAAAATGGCCCAGGCCAAAGATTTAAGATTATCTTTGACTCTTTTATTCATTTTTCCTCATCCAATTAATTAATGAATATAAGTAGTTCTACAACCTGGATATTCACTACACTCTATTTCTCTTAGGGATGTTAATTTCATCTTCTGTATGACCCCAGGACATTATCATCTCTCAGTTTGAAGAGTCTAACTTGTCTCAGAGATTTCTGTCTTCATTTCATTGTGCTATCTCCTTAAAACCAGATAGTATATTGAAAAGCAGAGACATTACTTTGCCAACAAAGGTCCATTTAGTCAAGGGTATGGTTTTTCCAGTGGTCATGTATGGATGCAAGAGTTGGGCTGTGAAGAAAGCTGAGTGCCGAAGAATTGATGCTTTTGAACTGTGGTGTTGGAGAAGACTCTTGAGAGTCCCTTGGACTGCAAGGAGATCCAACCAGTCCATTCTAAAGGAGATCAGTCCTGGGTGTTCTTTGGAAGAAATGATGCTAAAACTGAAACTCCAGTACTTTGGCCACCTCATGTGAACGGTTGACTCATTGGAAAAGATTCTGATGCTGGGAGGGATTGGGGGCAAGAGGAAAAGGGGACGACAGAGGATGAGATGGCTGGATGGCATCATCGACTCGATGAACATGAGTTTGAGTGAACTCTGGGAGTTGGTGATGGACAGGGAGGCCTGGCATGCTGTGATTCATGGGGTTGCAAAGAGTCAGACACAACTGAGCAACTGAACTGAATGAATCATTTGCCTACTTAATACCCTTAAATATTTTTTTTTATTTTATCAAGAAAAAAATTAAAAGTTATTAAATTGTATCTCTGCTCTCTTTTTGCTTCCATCTCTTGGCCTCATTTCTACATTCTATTTCCTGTCTTCTGACCTTCGGTTGTTTGAATCCTGACTTCTGCATACTCACCCAGAAATCTTCCGGAATGTAAAGCTTAGCTCCTAGGAGAAAGGCTGCCGGTTATTTCTTTATCTTCTGTGAAACATCCCTTCTCTTGATTGCTGCCTCAGCACTTTCCTTCAGTTATGATTGAAATGTATTATCAAGATCATGCAGGATGAGCTGTCAAGAGCATTGAGTTAGAAAAATGACAGATATTCTGAGAAGCTTCACAGATTCAGGAGCTCTAAGCAGAATGTATCAATATTTTCCAAAATGGAAATCAGAGGTAGCAAAGAAGACAAATTTTAGGATATTTAACTTGGGTTATGGAATTTAGGGTTGAATTTGAGAAAACTTCAGGAGATTGTGGAGGACAGAAGAGCCTGGTGTACTACAGTCCATGAGGTCACAGAGTCAGACATGCTTACTGACTGAGCAACAACAAATGGCATTTAGATCTTCAAATGGAGAAATATGGAGGAATCAGATAACCTAAAATATGTTTCTGATTTTTAAAATATAGTTATTTCTATATATGATATGCCTTTTCCTAAAAATATCTGTAAATCCAACTAAATATTTTGATGGGTGGAATGAAACAATTGTTTCTAATGATGTATTTCATTTAGTAATTGCATGCTTACTTATTTTTGTCCCGTTACATAAGAAGTCTACATTATTCAAAAATTCTGTTTCATATTGAAACAACTTATGTATTTAATTTTGATTAAAAGGATAAATGTTATATGCTACATAGTATATTTATGCTTATATCTTATGCATATATCTTATATATATGCTTAATATCTCTTGAGACAAGTCACCACTTGTCATCATTTTGGTGACTGCTTATAATTACCCTAAAGTCCCATTTCTTGCTGTAAGAATAAATTCAAAGAATTTTATTTGTTGAGTACTTAAATATATTTATCAAGATAAGCACCAATAAAAATGAAGACATTTTTATAAAAACATGCTTGGTTACAAGGTAAAAGCAAAATTCACTAATGAACCTGTTGACACAAAGATGTTCTCACTTGTTCTGATAATGAATTTAGAATACTATGTTAATGAAATTAATGAATGTAAATTATAGCTATACTATGAATAAAATAAATACCTACCCCTATTGCAACTGAATGCAAGGAACTCATGAATATTAATAGCCCAAATAGAACAGTGGACAATGTGCCACAATGGATCCCCAAGGCTATAAATCTGGAATGGAAATCAACTGAAACAATCCATTAGAAATCAACTACTCACTACCCACATTGTGTTTTACAATTCCAGCCTAACACTGCATTTAAAATCGGCAATCTAAACTTGTTCCCAGTGGATAAGAATAAGTCTGGAAGAACTATTTTTTTTTAACCATTGTATTTCTCCTCAGGAACTGGACTTCAAAGATACTCTGAAAACACCATAAAGTTTCAAACTTCAGTGCCCTCAGAAACCTTGCACTGCTCCCATTGACATCAATCAGAATTTTATGTGCATGGGTTGAGGGCAAAGGATAACCGTTTATATGATCAACAATATGCTTGATGACAAAAAAATTGAAATTCACTGTACTGACTTTATAATCTGCAAGGACACGTAGTGTCAAAAGCTCACCAGCTGTTTACATATGGGGACAATATTAGTTTAATTTCAAAATTTAAAAACTTAAAAGGAAGTTTTATTTGTAATTTGTAGGTCATAGCAAAATTAACTGAAACATCATAAAATTTGATGGGACTTAATATAGTGTAAAATTTTTAACTGAGATATTTCTATACAAAACACTATATTGTTAATATCATAATTCATATGCATACAAACATATATTGCATCATTTTCTCATTAGAGTATCAATAAGGAAGACATGTTCACCTAGTAAACAGGAAAAAAAAATCTGTCACTGTAATTACAACATTAAACAAATTAAGTATCACATGTATTTAAGCTAGTAACCAAGTCCTGTTAGCTGATTATACCCAGGATTAAACTTCATGTAGGTTTAATATCTTTAGCTCTCTGTGTTATAAGTTTGTGTTTATTCATTAGAAACTGTGAACCTCATAGGCCAAGTTCTGCCTTTGATAAGAAATATTTTACTGCTCTTCTGTTCCCTGAAATAATATGGAATTCAATATCTTCAGATAGAATGATAGATAACTTTAGTGCAGGTATCTTCTCAAGTTGGCACTATTGACATTTTGAGCTAATAACTCGTTGTGGGGCCTGTCTAGCGCATTATAGGATATCTAACAGAATCCTTGGCCTCTACCCACTAGCTACAAGTAGTATTCCCACCCCAATTCTGACAACTAGAAATTTCTCTGCTGCTGCTGCTGATGCTGCTGCTAAGTCACTTCAGTCGTGTCTGACTCTGTGCAACCTCATAGATGGCAGCCCACCAGGCTCCTCCATCCCTGGGTTTCTCCAGGCAAAAATACTGGAGTGGGTTGCCATTTCCTTCTCCAATGCATGAAGGTGAAAAGTGAAAGTGAAGTCACTCAGACGTGTCTAACTCTTAGCGACCCCATGGGCTGCAGCCTACAAGGCTCCTCCATCCATGGGAGTTTCTAGGCAAGAGTACTGGAGTGGGGTGCCATTGCCTTCTCTGAGAAATTTTTCCAGACATTGCTAAATGCTCTATTGCTATCAAGGAATTAATTTCTAACATTGTCCTCATTGCCCATCTTGGATGGAATTACATTTTCAGTAATTAGCCAAAGGATTTTTCAACCTTAAAGCATGAGAAATATATATGTTAATACCAGACCACCTGATCTGCCTCTTGAGAAATTTGTATGCAGGTCAGGAAGCAGCAGTTAGAACTGGACTTGGAACAACAGACTGGTTCCAAATAGGAAAAGGAGTACGTCAAGGCTGTATATTGTCACCCTACTTATTTAACTTCTATGCAGAGTACATCATGAGAAATGCTGGGCTGGAAGAAACACAAGCTGGAATCAAGATTGCCGGGAGAAATATCAATAACCTCAGATATGCAGATGATACCACCCTTATGGCAGAAAGTGAAGAGGAACTCAAAATCCTCTTGATGAAAGTGAAAGTGGAGAGTGAAACAGTTGGCTTAAATCTCAACATTCAGAAAACGAAGATCATGGCATCCGACCCCATCACTTCATGGGAAATAGATGGGGAAACAGTGGAAGCAGTGTCAGACTTTATTTTTCTGGGCTCCAAAATCACTGCAGATGGTGACTGCAGCCATGAAATTAAAAGATGCTTACTCCTTGGAAGGAAAGTTATAACCAAGCTAGATAGCATATTCAAAAGCAGAGACATTACCTTGCCAACAAAGATTCGTCTAGTCAAGGCTATGGTTTTTCCTGTGGTCATGTATGGATATGAGAGTTGGACTGTGAAGAAGGCTGAGCACCGAAGAATTGATGCTTTTGAACTGTGGTGTTGGAGAAGACTCTTGAGAGTCCCTTGGACTGCAAGGAGATCCAACCAGTCCATTGTGAAGGAGATCAGCCCTGGGATTTCTTTGGAAGGAATGATGCTAAAGCTGAAACTCCAGTAGTTTGGCCACCTCATGCGAAGAGTTGACTCATTGGAAAAGACTCTGATGCTGTGAGGGATTGGGGGCAAGAGGAGAAGGGAATGACAGAGGATGAGATGGCTGGATGGCATCACTGACTCGATGGATGTGAGTCTTAGTGAACTCTGGGAGTTGGTGATGGACAGGGAGGCCTGGATTGCTGCGATTCATGGGGTCACAAAGAGTCGGACATGACTGAGCAACTGATCTGATCTGATGGGTAAAATAGATAGCTAGTGGGAAGTTGCTGTATAACACAGGAGTTAAGCCTGGTGCTCTGTCACCTAAAGGGGTGAGATGAGGGGAGAGATGGGGGGATGACCAAGATGAAGGGGAGATATATATATATATATATATACGTGTGTATATATATATATATATATATATATATATATATAGTTATGGCTGATTCATGTTCTACAGCAGAAACCAGCACAACATTGAAAAAAAATTATCTTCCAATTAATTTTTTTTTAATCTGAGAAAAAGGTCTTAAAATGCAAGCATGATTGGAACAGGCAAAACTAGGGTGCTAATTCCTTTTGTGCATGTGTGCCAAGTAGCCTCAGTCATGTTCAACTCTTTGCACCCCTATGGACTGTAGCCCACCAGGCTCCTCTGCCCATGGGATTCTCCAGGCAAGAATACTGGAGTGGGCTGCTATGACTCCTCTAGGGGATCTTCCTGACCCAGGGATCAAACCTGAATCTCTTATGCCTCTTGCATGGGCAGGCTGGTTCTTTACCACTAGGACCACCTGGGAAGCCCTGCTAATTCCTTAGTGAAGATTAATAGATCACAAGGCTTTGTAACAAGATAGTATGGAATAAATAAACAATAGAATGTGATATAGGACCAGGGAAATCAGAAAACAAATTGTGGGGGAAAGTTGGGAAAAGTGAAATAAGAAGTCCTCAGATTAAAATTTAAACTAACCTCACTATTTTAATCTATTATTATCAAAGTTATAATCACTGTTGTAATCAGTGCTACAGTTCACTGTAGCAAAAGGATACAGATCAAAATTCAGGAGAAAAGAGAGGCAAGTTTCAGTCATCCAGTCCCAGTGGAATCTTAAGGAAAGTACTGTCTGCCAGCATTGATTGTGTCACAATCAGAGAAATTCAAAAGGGTCTTGAAGTCCAGAGTTTTTCTCAGGGGTTGCTGTGTATGAAATGAATGTTTACATAACTGACTTTAGTTGCTCAGTTTCCAATCCCACTCTAGGTCAACTAATACCACATAATGGCCCAAGATCCCCATTATAAATTGCATGATATCATAGTTTGGCATGGCCCAAGGTCCCAGGTAAATGAAGACAGACAAGGTATTCCAAGGACTTAGAGGTTATCTCCTAAAAGCTGGTAAAGAGTCAAACTATTCTTTGGAATGTGCAGGCACTGGACAACCCAGATCTGCTGAATACTCCTTTACTGTACATATTCGTTACACCATTGACCAGGTCAGTGCTGTACAAGCACAGGAATGCTAAGGAGTTCTCTAGCCCAAGATTAGCTTTCTTTTTTAATGTGTTTTTATGTGTACATATATTGCTATTAATAAAATGCATTATTCTATATCTTCACCCAGATATTTAAACAAATAAGAAAATCATCCTATATTTCACCAAAAAAGAAACTCAGTAAGAGCTAACACAAATTGTTTCCTGTGCAGCAAAAACTTTGCTTTACATAGTTGAATAATTTAATTCTCACAACAGCTCTATGCAATGATATGTTGAGGGCTGGCAGCTTTGCCACCTATCTGCAAAGGCCAATTTTTCAATTTTCAGAAATTTTGTGAACCTATTGACATTACATTGATAGCTTGATATTGGTCATGGTGGTAATATTTACATCTTAGAAACTGGAAAATAGTACACACCAGCATTCTCCACATCCCTAAAAATCTAAGAGTTAAATATTTAAACAAGCATATTACTATCTAAATTATTATATTTATAAGTTGTTTATTTTTAATATAGAAAAAAACTTTAGCAATACCAATTTTTAAAGAATACACTTTTATCAGCTGATACAAAAACTTTTGTCCAATTGCAAATTCTCATAGGCTTTGGTCCATTTCTATTTTGATCCATTGATCTCTTACTCCATTACAATTGCTAGTTTGCAATACATTGTTCATTTTCTTTTTTAAAAAAGAATTACCATAAATATTACTTGAGCTTTAATCATTCAAAAATATTTAATCTTTCAAATATACTTAATTCAGTTTGACAGATATCATTATAGGTATGATAGGATTTGCATATTTATTCCTAGACAATTACTATTTTGCTATTAAGAGTTCTTTCATAAACAGTGTGTTCTTTGACTTAACTGGATAGATTTTTATGTACAACTCTAAAATATTCAGGTATTTTTAATAAGTAAATTGCCTGAGTTTCTGATCCCAAATTGTGTTTGTCTAAGTCACATGCATTTTGTCACTGCAATGCTAACAGCTTAGGTTGAGAGACCTGACTCCTAGGACAATTGGGAATGAAGTATGTTCAGTAGCACTCTGAGTAGGACACTTCACTTTAATTGGTCTTAATAGTAACCTGTCCCTGCCTATCTTTTCTTGCAATTAGAAAAATAAAAGCCACTCCACAGGACTAATTTCTTGTTTGTTTTTATTTTTACTTTCTTTTTTTTTAAATTTTATCTTATTTTTTAACTTTACAATATTGTATTGGTTTTGCCATATATCAACATGAATCTGCCACAGGTATACACATGTTCCCCATCCTGAACCCTCCTCCCTCCTCCCACCCCGTACCATCCCTCTGGGTTGTCCCAGTGCACCAGCCCCAAGCATCCAGTATCGTGCATTGAACCTGGACTGGAGACTCGTTTCATATATGATATTATACATGTTTCAAGGCCATTCTCCCAAAGCATCCCACCCTCTCCCTCTCCCACAGAGTCCAAAAGACTGTTCTATATATCAGTGTCTCTTTTGCTGTCTCGTATACAGGGTTATTGTTACCATCTTTCTAAATTCCATATATATGCGTTAGTATACTGTATTGGTGTTTTTCTTTCTGGCTTACTTCACTCTGTATAATAGGCTCCAGTTTCATCCACCTCATTAGAACAGATTCAAATGTATTCTTTTTAATGGCTCAGTAATACTCCATTGTGTATATGTACCACAGCTTTCTTAGCCATTCATCTGCTGATGGACATCTAGGTTGCTTCCATGTCCTGGCTATTATAAACAGTGCTGCGATGAACATTGGGGTACATGTGTCTCTTTCCCTTCTGGTTTCCTCCGTGTGTATGCCCAGCAGTGGGATTGCTGGATCATAAGGCAGTTCTATTTCCAATTTTTTAAGGAATCTCCACACTGTTCTCCATAGTGGCTGTACTAGTTTGCATTCCCACCAACAGTGTAAGAGGGTTCCCTTTTCTCCACACCCTCTCCAGCATTTATTGTTGTAGACTTTTGGATCGCAGCCATTCTGACTGGCGTGAAATGGTACCTCATAGTGGTTTTGATTTGCATTTCTCTGATAATGAGTGAGGTTGAGCATCTTTTCATGTGTTTGTTAGCCATCTGTATGTCTTCTTTGGAGAAATGTCTATTTAGTTCTTTGGCCCAGTTTTTGATTGGGTCATTTATTTTTCTGGAATTGAGGTGTAGGAGTTGCTTGTATATTTTTGAGATTAGTTGTTTGTCATTCGCTTCATTTGCTATTATTTTCTCCCATTCTGAAGGCTGTCTTTTCACCTTGCTTATAGTTTTCTTTGTTGTGCAGAAGCTTTTAAGTTTAATTAGGTCCCATTTGTTTATTTTTGCTTTTATTTCCAATATTCTGGGAGGTGGGTCATAGAGGATCCTGCTGTGATGTATGTTGGAGAGTGTTTTGCCTATGTTCTCCTCTAGGAGTTTTATAGTTTCTGGTCTTACGTTGAGACCTTTAATCCATTTTGAGTTTATTTTTGTGTATGGTGTTAGAAAGTGCTCTAGTTTCATTCTTTTACAAGTGGTTGACCAGTTTTCCCAGCACCACTTGTCAAGGTCATGTTTAACTGAACTATGTCCTTCTTTAATTTACTAATTGAACTCTTCATTTAATTCAATACCTTTCTTCCCTCATGATAGATTTTTTGATAGATTCCTCTCCATAATCAATATATCAATAATAAAATATCCTTAATAATCTGGTAGCATTCTCTTAACCTCCTTTTTTTGAGTCTATTTTAGAAAATAATTTGAACTTGTAGTTCAGACCAGAGTATGGTATAAAAGTACAAGTGTTTTTCAGTAGCTGAGATAGATTGGATCCATATCATGAGTCATGCCACATACATGCCAGTTGTGTCTGACTCTTTGCAACCCCATGGACTGTAGTCCACCAGGATCCTCTGTCCATGGAATTCTCCAGGCAAGAATACTGGAGTGGGTTGCCATTGTCTCCTCCAGGGGATCTTCCCAACCCAGGGATCCAACACTCATATCCTGTGTGTTCTCCCATCTGGAAGATCCTTGCAAAATACCAAAATTTATGGATGCTAAAATTATTTTTTAAATGCCATAGTATTGAATTTTTGGGCTTCTCTGATAGCTCAGTTGGCAAAGAATCTGTCTGCAATGTAGGAGGCCCCAGTTCAATTACTGGGTTAGGAAGATCCGCTGGAGAAGGGAAAAAGCTACCCACTCCAGTATTCTGTCCTGGAGAACTCCATGGACTGTCCATGGAGTTGCAAAGAGTCGGACAGGGCTGAGCGACTTTTCTGAACATTTTTAAAAATTAGTTTGTTAGTTTTTTTTTTTTGTTTGTTTGTTTGTTTTTTTTTTTAGTTGAAGTTGGTTTAATTCACAGATGCAGAATTTTCATGGAGGGTTGACTTCATTATTAGAGACATAGCTTAGCACATGGGAGAGTTGCAGAGGGTCCTAAGACCTGTCAGGAGAGAAGAAAGAAATACGATAATTGGCCAACGGCAAACAAAGACCCAGAAGGACTGATCTGTGTAAGTGATTAGAATCACCTCTTTACTGTGGTCCTCACTCAGGATGCTTGCAGTCCTCTTCCTTAGGAAGGAAGCCCATAACCTTTATCTCCTGGTGTGTATTTCTGCCTTGCTCCAGTTTTAAATAAACTCTATTTCTGTGTGCTCTCCCACATTCTATGCTGCATCTCTAATAATAAACTTTGCATTACTCCAGTGTTCTTTCCTGGAAAATCCCATGAACAGAGGATCCTGGCAGGTTACAGTCTGTGGGGTAACAAAGAGTTGTACATGACTGGGAGACCAAACATTCACATACCTATTTTACAAATTTTGCCTCCTTAAAGCATTCTTGCTTTCAAATGAGGGAAAGATCCAGGGCCACTGGTCTAGATCCCTGGTGGTCTAGTGGCCAAGATGCCTGGTTTTCATTCAGACTGTGTGTTTGTGTGTGCTCAGTCGTGTCTGACTCTTCGTGATCCCATTGACTGTAGTCCACCAGGCACCTCTGTCCATGGAATTTTCCAGGCAAGAATACTAGCGTGATTGCCATTTCCTCCTGCAGGTTACCCAGGTTAAATTCCTGTTCAGGAAGCTAAGATCTCTCTTTAGGACTGCTCACTATTTTCTTTCCAAATCAAAACTAGCCAGACAAATACAGTAGAAGAAACACAGTTTATCAAAGAGAGAAGCTTCTTTATATTATTTCTTCCCTATATCTATAGAGTTTTGAAATTCTGCCTCAATTTCAGAGTTTAGCCTTCCACTGTGAATTGTTCTGATAAGATTCAGTGCCTTCAAAGTCCAAAATTCTTCTCAAGAGTAAAACATGTCAAAATTCATTTTGTTTTCTAGTGTGCCGCTTTCATTTTCAATTGGAAGTCAAAGCAGTGTATCTCCTCCAGGGAAAAGGAATGACACTATGTGATAACATATTCTGTGAAAAATATTAAAGGAGAAAGAAGTGATATCTTTTCTGTGACCATTCAAACTTTTCTTAGAAGTCTGAGTCAATAAACTATAGCATATGTGTTGAATAAATCTATTAACCCTTTGAATTAAATTACAGGGCACGACTATACTTACATCATTTTTATAAAATATCTACCTAACAAAACCAAACAAAACATGCTTCTATTTTCTTCTACATATTAGTAAATGATTAAGCAAAAGCAGTCAATTATTTCAAACTCAGTAATGTTGCAGAAAAATGCTATACACTTGCAAAGTATTACTCAGTTTCTTGTGTAGCATATATTTTCACCTAGTAAGCATTCTGAGAAAGTGAAAAGAGAAAAATATAGATAATTTTGAAATGACTACATATGTGGTCAGACCTTACAAACTTATCCTTAAAAAAAAAAAAAAAAATCCTCAAAGATCTAAATCCTTTGTATTAGGAATAGGGTCAATCAAAATTTAGTGAGAGATTTTCTGGAAGGAACTGACCTAAGGAAACTGGTTCCTATGGGAACAAGTTAGGCAGTCTTTCTAAGGAGGTAGTCTTCCTTTCTAACTGATACCAAAGCCTGAATAGCACAGTGAAAGTAGTTGGGATAGGCAAATAGACACAATGCTGGCAAGATCAAGAGTAAGCTAGCACCTTCAAGAATAAGCTGCAGCCCATAAAGATAGACTAAAACTCCTGTCAATTTTCATTACCTCTGATCTTAGTAGAGTAAGGGTCCCAAAGAAATCAAGGCCTCTCATCATGGATCCAGCACACACAAAGGTACACATGTGAGACTCGAGATTTGAAGAAGCGGAAGAAGGATCTAAAGACTTAGAAATTTTAATCATAAAATTTGAACAGCATCACAATATATTTTAGCACATTGTTCACAAATATATTGAATAACTATGAAATAAATATCATATTTGCCAATAGAAAAAGAGCTGCTTAATGATAGATTTGATAGAATTGTTTATCTTACTATCCTCCCACTTTAATTTGGGTGGCATCTCATATATTTTATTTATTATATTTTTCAGTAACTTTCATTGTTATGCAGAACTGGTTGAAATATTAGTGTGGCAGTTTCTCTGGCATTTTTATTTGGAATCCAGTTTTTTATCATGTATCAAAAGCAAAAGGAGGCATAAAAGCAGAGATTAGAAAACAGTTTTTCCCTTAGGTATTGGATTTCACATTCACTGTTTGTCTTTCAGTTCAATGGAGTGTTGTACGTTTTAATGGTTCAATTTATTGTTGCTTCAAAGGACACAATCTATAAAAGAAGTGAGACTGTTTTGTTATTTTTTCATCAATAATTGATGTAAAGGGCTAGATGCAGTCTCTATAATGTTTACTATGATTTGTTTTGTTTACTCTTTTGTTTTATAAACAGTAGGCATTAAGATCATTTTTTTTAAGGTTATTGTAAAGTACTTGTTTAGAATGTGCATAGTATAAAGAGTGTAAGCTGGGAAAATGGTTTACATGTGAGTAAAATACAGTGTTTGTAATTATTTGGATAGCTATCTGATTTTTTCCAACAGTGGTAAGAGAATTTGTACAGGATATGGAAAGGAGAGTGTTGTGTTGGCAGACATGGGAATTGTTTCATGAAATAGAAAAAGAAAGTGCATTTTTATTTTCTTTGGAAGTGATACAGGAAAATTTTTGTTTTTCCCTCTCCACTCCATTTGCAATGAAGGATTTAAATATAGCAGCATTCTCTATATGCCATGAAATCTCTTATATTTTCAAAATTAAGTAAATAGGTATCATCATTGTAATCATCTATAATCATTCTACAGCTAAATAAAATATATGCCTAATAACTGTCAGAATTAAATTTAAATATGTCAGACTACAAAGCCTGTATTCTTTTCTACCTAACACAGACTCTAAATGCCAGTGAGTTATATAAATGGAAGCACATAGCATTCTATGATATGTCATAGGATTTTTTAAATTCTATTTACAAAAGCACCGACATATAATACTTAGAAACACATTTAACAGATGACATGAAAGATTTTTAAACTGAAAACAAAACATTACTGATACGAATTTTAAAAGACCTAAATAAATAGTGGGATAAACCATATCAGTAGTTTGGAAGATTGAATATGCCAAAAAAATAAGCAATGCTTTTCTAGCTTTATTGAAGTGTGATAGACTTAATATAATAATTTACTGGATATAAGTGCAAATTATATATATATATATATATATATATATATATATATATAGGCTTCCCAGGTGTTGCTAGTGGTAAAGAATTTGTCTGCCAATACAGGAAACATGAAATGTGGGCTCGATCCCTATGTCAGGAAGATCCCCTGGAGGAGGGCATGGAAGAGCACTCTAGTATTCTTACCTGGATAATTCTCATGGACAGAGGAAACTGGCTGGCTACAGTCCATAGGGTCAAAAGAGTTGGGCATGACTAAAGTGACTTAGCATGCACACAGACACACAAATACACACAGACACACACACATATATATATAGGGTGTACAACCTGATGTTTTGATATATGTGTACATCGGGATGTATAAAACATATACACAATCAAGATAATTAGCATATCCTTCATTTTATATAGTTATCATTCTTTGAACAACTTCTAAAATGAAGAAAAACATTGGAAGGTTTAAACTACTTATGATAGTTTCTCTATGAGCTTCATATAAGTATATAGAATGTAGTGGAGAATTATAGGAATAGACTTACACATAAATGGGCAATTGATTTTCAACAAAGATGCTGAGTCAGTTAAAGGGGAAAAAATAATTTGGCTAACAGTGCTGGAGCAAGTCAGTATGTTATGAAATATTATCTATGTGAGATATTAAGAACATTGACTTTCCTTCATACTACAACAAAATTGACATAAAATATAACATAAATAAGTGGAGAAGGCAATGGCACCCCACTCCAGCACTCTTGCCTGGAAAATCGCATGGACAGAGGAGCCTGGTGGGCTGCAGTCCATGGGGTCGCACAGAGTTGGACACGACTGAAGTGACTTAGCAGCAGCAGCAGCATAACATAAGTAAGTAAGTGAAGGTTGCTCAGTTGTGTCTGACTCTTTGCGACCCCAAGGACTACACGGTCCACGGAATTCTCTAGGCCAGAATACTGGAGTTGATAGCCTATCCCTTCTCCAGGGGATCTTCCCGACCCAGGAATCCAACTGGGGTCTCCTACATGGCAGGTGGACCCTTTACCAACTGAGCTATGAAGGAAGCCCTTAATAAAAAAGCTATATTAATATCTTCTAGACAAAAATAGAGAAAAAAAAATTTGTGATATTAGAATAAGAAAATATGTTTTCAGACAAAATAATCTGGCATACTAAATAAAGTAAAAATGATAAATTGGACTTGATCAGAACAAAAAACCTAAAAAAATAAAAATGCAAATTATAGAATGAGAGAAATGTTTTAATGTGCATATCTGAGAAAGGATTTACAGGCAGAATACATGAAAGACTTTTACAACTCAATCATGATATGGGGAAAAACTCACTAAAAAAATCAAAATATTTGAACAAGTAGTAGAGAAAATAAACCTAAAAACCATTAAGCAATAAAACTATCCTCAATAGAAGCAGAAATAAAGTAAATGCAAATTAAAACAAAAAAATGAGAGCCACTAAATAGATATTTTCTAGAATGACTAATGCTAAAATGACCAAAAGTTTGGTGAGGCTTTGGAGCAACTGAAACACTTATAGATGACTAGAAGTATAAAAATGAACATCTACTTTGGAAAACATTTTTTTCTCTTTCTTAAATAATTTAAACATAATCCTCCTATATGATCCAGCTTTCCACTCCTACATATTTACACAGAAGAAATGAAAATATATATCCACACACAAAAAAAAACAGGTACCTGAATATTATAGCAGCAAAATTCACAATAGTCAAAAGTGAAACAATCTGATTTTCCATCAGTATATACGTGGATGAATAAAATGTGTTGTGTATTTCAATGGGATACTTCTTAGCCACAAGCAGAAACCAAAAATTACTGATGAGCACAACCTCATCTCAAAATCATGCTCAATGAAGGATACCAGGTACAAAATTGTGCAGATAAATGCAAATTAGTGTATAGAGATAAGAAGCATGCCATTGCTGACTCCAGGTGTGGAAGAAGGAGTATATTACCAAAACACCTGAGAAATTGTGTGTTCCAAAGGCTGGGGGTAGAATATACTAGATTTTGATCATTATGGTAATTGCAGAGATTTATAACATTGTCACAAATCATTGAACTATACAGTTGAAGTGGATCAAGTTTATGGTACATAAAACATGTCTCAATATAATCAGTGAGAAATCAGTAAAAATTATGACTAAAAATCTTACCCCATGGGCTATATAGTCCAAGGAATTCTCCAGGCCAGAATACTGGAGTGGGTAGCCTTTCCCTTTTTCCAGGGGATTGTCCTAACCCAGGGATCAAACCCAGGTCTCCTGCAATGCAGGTGGATTATGTACCAACTGAGCTTTCAGGGAAACCCATCCTTAATATGATAAATAAGCTAAATTGAACTAGTAAGGGGACTACTTGTAAATGTCCAGTCATAGTATTATTTTATCATGATTCATATATGTGTTTGATTGGTCTTCCAGGAGATGCAGTAGCACTTAGCAAGAATCAGTAGAACTGCAAGCTTTATTTAGATCCCAAAGAGTGCTTAAACACTAAAATGACTTAGGAAATACAAAAATACTGCTTTTGAACTGTGGTGTTGGAGAAGACTCTTGAGAGTGCCTTGAGCTGCAACGAGATCAAACCAATCAACCATGAAGGAAATAAGTCCTGAATATTCATTGGAGGGACTGATGCTGAAGCTTAAGCTCCAACAGTTTGGCCGCCTGATGCAAAGAACTGACTCGTTGGAAAAGATCCTGATGCTAGGAAAGATTGAAGGTGTGAGGAGAAGGGGATGACAGAAGATGGTTGGATGGCATCACTGACTGGATGGACATGAGTTTGAGCATTCTCTGGGAGTTGGTGATGGACAGGGAGGCCTGGCGTGCTGCAGTCCATAGGGTTACAAAGAGTCAGACACAACTGAATGACTGAACTGAACTGAACTGAAAATTCTGCACTGCTTTTTAAGTATCATTAGGGAATAAAAGACGAATATAAATTTTAAAAGTTCTTGGAAAAGTTCCTTATAAAAGCAATATTGCACACTTAAGTAGGAAAGAAATTAATTTAAATTGTCTATTCCTCAGTGTTCCAAAGGTCTTAGAAGCTTTATCAAGAAAATAAGAATATTTGCTAACCTCTTGCATGTAGACATTGGTATCATTTATGTTTTTAAAATAAAGTGACTGTAGTGTTGTCTATTATTTGTAATTTTATTTGATAAAATATTACACAACAACTGTTTTCCTGTTCTTATACTTTGACTATTCCCAAAGTATCTTTTGGATACTTACTACATGGTCAAAAATAAATTATTTGCCACAGTGGCCAAAACAAAAAAGAAAAGAGAAATGTTTCCTATTCTTAGAAATATTATTGGGGTTGGTCAAAAACTTCATTCAAATTTTTCTTTAAGATGTTATGGCAAAATCTGAACAAACTTTTTGGCCAACTAAAATACTTATGAAACTGAAATTAAATTGAGCATACTCTGAATTTAAAATGGTATTAAAATTTTTAAAAGTATTGACAAAGTATGTTCATGCAATAAAACTGATGACAATAAAATAAATAAATAAATCTGCTGGATTCCAAAGGATGGTAGAAACTTTGAACTTTAAAACCCTGTGTTTGTCCTAATGTTTTAACAAGAAAAGAGAATTCAGAATGTCTGCCCATTCTGAAGTAGCCATGAGCCATAAACTTTTCAATAAAAAATAAATGGGTGGAAGAAAATAGAAAGCATAGAGCTTAACACAATATCATTATACAATGAATATGATCAACTACATTAAATCTATATGCTCTAAAGAGAAACACATCTAGAATATTAAAAGGATGATTTAATAGTGTTCTCAGGTTGGCATCAGTTCAGTTCAGTCATTCAGTCGTGTCCAACTTTTTTGCAACCCCATGAACTGTAGCATGCTAGGCTTCCCTGTCCATTATCGACTTGTGGGGCTTGCTCAAACTATGTTCATTGAGTTGGTGATGCACAGCAGGACCCAGGAGAAAGGAGCAGTGACCTCACAAGAGGCTGACCCAGACTTGCCCATGAGTGTCCAGGAGAATCCAGCGGAGGTGTGGGTCAGTGGTGGCCTGCTTCAGAGTCAGGGGCCCTGAGTGTGGCACTGGACCTTTTGAAGGGGGTGGCAATTTTCCAGGGCTTCCCTGATAACTCAGTTGGTAAAGAATCTGCCTGCAATGCAGGAGAAACCAGTTCGATTCCTGGGTTAGGAAGATCCCTTCAAGAAGGTATAGACTACCCTCTCTAATATTCTTGGGCTTCCCTGGTGGGTCAGCTGGTAAATAATCTGTCTGCAATGTGGGAGACCTGGGTTCACTCTCTTGGTTGGGAAGATCACCTGGAGAAGGGAAAGGCTACCCATTCCAGTATTCTGACCTGGGGAATTTTGTGGACTGTATAGTCCTTGGGTTGCAAAGAGCTGGACACGACTGAGTTACTTTCACTTTTCAGCCAAGGTCAGGGGACGACAGAGGAGGAGATGGTTGGATGGCATCACTCACTCAATGGACATGAGCTCGAGCAAGCTCTGGGAGTTGGTGATGGACAAGGAAGTCTGGCATGTTGCAGTCCATGGGGTCACAAAGAGTCAGACAGGACTGAGCCACTGAACTGACTGAACTGAATGCCATTATCTTCATTACTTCCACCATAGTTTGGCCTCAGATAAAACAACATGGAGGGAACACAGCCCAGCACAGCAATAGAAAATTGGATAAAAGATTTACTGAGCATGACCCCACCTATCAAAAAAACCCAGTGTTCCCTCTCAGTCAGTCTCTCCCATCAGGAAGCTTCTATAAGGCTCTTATCCTTACAATCATAGGGCAGATAGAATGAAAACCACAATCACAGAAAACTAACCAATTGATCACATGGACCAGAGTTCAGTTCAATTGCTCAGTCGTGTCCAACTCTTTGTGAACCCATGAACTGTAGCATGCCAGGCCTCCCTGTCCATCACCAACTCCTGGAGTTCACTCAAACTCACGTCTATTGAGTCAGTGATGTCATCCAGCTATCTCAGCCTCTGTCGTCCCCTTTTTCTCCTGCCCCCAATATGTCCCAGCATCAGAGTCTTTTCCAATGAGTCAAGTCTTCACATGAGGTGGCCAAAGAATTGGAGTTTCAGCTTTAGCATCAGTCCTTCCAAAGAACACCCAGGGCTGATCTCCTTCAGAATGGACTGGTTGGATCTCCTTGCAGTCCAAGGGACTCTCAAGAGTCTTCTCCAACAGCACAGTTCTAAAGCATCAGTTCTTCGGTGCTCAGTTTTCTCCACAGTCCAACTCTCACATCATACATGACCACTGGAAAAACCATAGCCTTGACTAGATGGACCTTTGTTGGCAAAGTAATGTCTTTGCTTTTGAATATGCTATCTAGGTTGCTCACAATTTCCTTCCAAGTAGTAAGTGTCTTTTAATTTCATGGCAGTAATCATCATGCAGTGATTTTGGAGACCAAGAAAATAAAGTCTGACACTGTTTCCCCATCTATTTCCCATGAAGTGATGGGACCAGATGCCATGATCTTCGTTTTCTGAATGTTGAGCTTTAAGCCAACTTTTTCACTCTCCTCTTTCACCTTCATCAAGAGGCTTTTCAGTTCCTCTTCACTTTCTGACATAAGGGGGGTGTCATCTGCATAACTGAGGTTATTGATATTTCTCCTGGCAAACTTGTTTCCAGCTTGTGCTTCTTCCAGCCCAGAGTTTCTCATGATATACTTGGCATATAAGTTAAATAAGCAGGGTGACAATATACAGCCTTGACATACTCCTTTTCCTATTTGGAACCAGTCTGCTGTTCCATGTCCAGTTCTAACTGTTCCTTCCTGACCTTCATACAGGTTTCTCAAGAGGCAGGTCAGGTGGTCTGGTATTCCCATCTCTTTCAGAATTTTCCACAGTTTATTGTGATCCACACAGTCAAAGGCTTTGGCATAGTCAATAAAGCAGAAATATATGTTTTTCTGGAACTCTCTTCCTTTTTCCATGATCCAGCAGATGTTAGCCATTTGATCTCTGGTTCCTCTGCCTTTTCTAAAACCAGCTTGAACATCAGGAAGTTCACTGTTCACATATTGCTGAAGCCTGACTTGGAGAATTTTGAGCATTACTTCACTAGTGTGTGAGATGAGTGAAATTGTGTGGTAGTTTGAGCATTCTTTGGCATTGCCTTTCTTGGGGATTGGAATGAAAAACTGACCTTTTCCAGTCCTGTGGCCACTGCTGAGTTTTCCAAATTTGCTGGTATATTGAGTGCAGCACTTTCACAGCATCATCTTTCAGGATTTGGAATAGCTCAACTGGAATTCCATCACCTCCACTAGCTTTGTTCATAGTGATGCTTTCTAAGGCCCACTTGACTTCACATTCCAGGATATCTGGCTCTAGGTCAGTGATCACACCATCATGATTATCTTTGTCGTGAAGATCTTTTTTTGTACAGTTTTTCTGTGTATTCTTGCCACCTCTTCTTAATATCTTCTGCTTCTGTTAGATCCATACCATTTCTGTCCTTTATCGAGTCCATTTTGTGTGAAAAGTTTCCTTGGTATCTCTAATTTTCTTGAAGAGATCTCTATTCTTTCCCATTCTCTTGTTTTCCTCTATTTCTTTGCATTCATCACTGAGGAAGGCTTTCTTATCTCTTCTTGCTATTCTTTGGAATTCTGCATTCAGATGCTTATATCTTTTGTTTTCTAATTTACTTTTCACTTGTCTTCTTTTCACAGCTATTTATAAGGCCTCCTCAGACAGCCATTTTGCTTTTTTGCATTTCTTTTCTATGGGGATGGTCTTGATCCCTGTCTCCTGTACAATGTCTCGAACCTCCGTCCACAGTTAATCAGGCACTTTGTCTATCAGATTTAGTCCCTTAAATCTATTTCTCACTTCCACTGTATAATCATAAGGGATTTGATTTAGGTCATACCTGAATGGTCTAGTGGTTTTCCCTACTTTCTTCAATATAAGTCTGAATTTGGCAATAAGGAGTTCATGGTCTGAGCCACAGTCAGCTCCCGGTCTTGTTTTTGCTGACCATATAGAGCTTCTCTGTCTTTGGCTGTAAAGAATATTATGAGTCTGATTTCGGTGTTGATCATCTGGTGATGTCCATGTGTAGAGTCTTTTCTTGTGTTGTTGGAAGAGGGTGTTTGCTATGACCAGTGCATTCTCTTGGCAAAACTCTGTTAGCTATTGCCCTGCTTCATTCCGTATTCCAAGGCCAAATTTGCCTGTTACCCCAGTGCCGGGAGCCGGCATATTGCATATTGAGTGAGGATCTGGAATAGCTCAACTAGAATTCTATCACTGCCGGGGGCCAGCGTGAGGCGCTCCGCCGATGGCAAAGGTCATGAGGAAGGAGGCTAGGCATATGCAAAGGCGGGATCGGGCCTCAGGAGTCCCCCTGGAAATTCTCGAGCATCTACCCCCAAAACCAGAGTCTGCCTACTTTTTGCTTTGTTCTTTCACCTACACCTCTGACTTTACGGGGGGCTGTCCCCCACGACCTCTTTCTGAAAAAAAAAAAAAATTAGCTTACAGCTCCAGTTAATAATTCCTGGGTGTGACAGTGTTTAACCTACAAACTCCTTTGGAAATCCTCTAGCCTGCCTGAATTGGTTTTTCCGGCCACATATGATTGTTCAGAGCCTCCCAACTGTGAGAGGCAGGAGATGTTCTAAACTGTCTAAACATAGATTCTTTTGAGTAGTTAAAAGATTGATTAGAAGTTGTATTGGCGAAGGGTTTTTCACTTATTGAGCCAATGTTTGCTGCTAAGTCTCCATACTTCTTACCTACTGTGTCCTTGGCAGGGTATTGATTGATATAATGGGTGTATAGAAATGTAAAATACAGCTTTGTCCAATGCTTTTTTGGAGGTGGCACCCGAACCCCCAGGTGTTTCTTGACTTCCTACTTTTGCATTCCAGTCCCCGATAATGAAAAGGACATCTTTTTTGGGTGCTTGTTCTAAAAGGTCTTGTAGGTCTTCATAGAACCGTTCAAATTCAGCTTCTTCAGCAATACTGGCTGGGGCATAGGCTTAGAATACCGTGATATTGAATGATTTGCTTTGGAAATGAACAGAGATCATTCTGTCATTTTTGAGATTGCATCCAAGTACTGCATTTTCAACTCTTTTGTTGACCATGATGGCTACTCCATTTCTTCTGAGGGATTCCTGCCCACAGTAGTAGATATAATGGTCATCTGAGTTAAATTCACCCATTCCAGTCCATTTTAGTTCACTGATTCCTAGAATGTTGACATTCACTCTTGCCATCTCCTGTTTGACCACTTCCAATTTGCCTTGATTCATGCACCTAACATTCCGGATTCCTATGCAATATTGCTCTTTACAGCATCAGACCTTGCTTTTATCACCAGTAACATCCACAACTGGGTATTTTTTTTGCTTTGGCTCCATCCTTTCATTCTTTCTGGAGTTATTTCTCCACTGATCCTCAATAGCAATTTGGACAACTACTGACCTGGGGAGTTCATCTCTCAGTTGCCTATCATTTTGCCTTTATATATGGTTCATGGCAGTCTCAAGGCAAGAATACTGAAGTGGTTTGCCATTCCCTTCTCCAGTGGACCACATTCTGTCAGACCTCTCTACCATGACCCGCCCATCTTGGGTGGCCCCACACACAATGTCTTAGTTTCAAAGAGTTGGACAAGGCTGTGGTCATTGTCACTAGATTGACTATTTTTTTGTGATTATGGTTTCAGCCTTGTCGAACTCAATGAAACTATGAGCCATGCTGTGTAGGGCCACCCAAGACCGATGGGTCATGGTGAAGAGTTCTGACAAAACGTGGTCCACTGGAGAAGGGAATGACAAACCACTTCAGCATTCTTGCCTTAAGAACCCCATGAACTCTATGGAAACAGGTTGGCATAACAGTAGTATAAACTGGGTGATCTTTATAAGAGAAATATATGGTTTAACAGTTCTTAAGGCTAGACTTAGAAGTCTTGAATAAAAGTGTGGGCAGGATTGGTTCCTCCTGTGAGCTGTTAGAGAGAATTCTGCATCATGCCTTTTCCAACCTCTGATAGTTGCAAGGGGCTTTCCTGATAGCTCAGTTCATTAAAAATCTGCTTGCAATACAGGAGACCCTGATTTGATTCCTGGGTCAGGAAGATCCACTGGAGAAGGGAAAGGCTACCCACTCCACTACTTGGACTTCCCTTGTGGCTAAGCTGGTAAAAGATTCCACTTGCAATGCACAGCTATAAGAGTTCCTGGACTTGTAGAGGATGTTCTCTCAGTATCCTCACATTGTCTTCCACTTGTGTCTGTGTTCAAAATGTTCCATTTTTATAAAGGATACCAGTCATATTGAATTGGGGCTGACTCTACAAAGATCTTGTTCAAAAATAAGATCACATTCACAGGTACTGTGGATGAAGACTTCTGGGAGAACACAATTCAACCTGTAACAAGTACTTAAAACATCAAAAATAATTGCTAAAAAACTGCAAAATTTCAGAGTATAAATGTCATTTTGATTACACCTGGCTAGTAAATGGTTAATCAATAAACTATACAACTCTAATTATTTTAAATATCTAGCATATTGCCCACTGCTTATTGTGTTAAAATAGGTAAAAGTGAGTTGAGAGATGGGAGCTTTTGGTGTATTTTTCTGGTATTAGATATCTACGTAATATTAAGAAAAGAATATAAACTAAAACAATTGATTTAAATCATATCTGATATATGAATTCACAATTGTCTTAGTTTTAAAACTTACAAATGAGATGAAATAGAAATACCCTAAAAGTAAAATCAAATTTTCAAAAATACCTCCTTTGATTTAAGTAGTAAATCCAATCAGAATGTATTAATATGATACAGAAAAAAGGCAGAAATCTTTGATGTCAAAATGTGTTAATTTAGTAAAATATAGAAAACATTTTTTATCTTCACTAAAGATAAGTAAAATAGCAGAGGAAATAATAGAATGACAATGTCATCTAAGACACATTTCGTTATTCCATTTTAGTCTGATCTTTCTACAGTTTAATTATGTTGTTCATTTCTTCACAATATATTATGAACCTATCATTAACATAATGCAAATAAGAATGGTGCATAAATACTCATTTGAAATAGCTTGATGATGTGCAATTGGACTGACTCAAATGTTTGAACACATAATATTTGTAATATTATTTGGAATATAATGGGACCTTTACTGACATAACGAAAGTGGTGAGAATCAGATTCAAATAGATTTTAAAGTAAAAAAATTCCTGTCCAATGTAAGAAATACTTATCTGGTCCTGATAAAGTTTTAAAAGTTGAGAAATGAAATAGACATTTATACTGTTCTATGCTAAAGACCAGAGAAGGCTATGGAACCCCACTCCAGTACTCTTGCCTGGAAAATCCCATGGACAGAGGAGCCTGGTAGGCTGCAGTCCATGGGGTCGCTAAGAGTTGGATAGACTGAGTGACTTCACTTTCACTTTTCACTTTCATGCATTGGAGAAGGAAATGGCAACCCACTCCAGTGTTCTTGCCTGGAGAATCCCAGGGACGGGGGAGCCTGGTGGGCTGCCGTCTATGGGGTCGCACAGAGTTGGACACGACTGAAGTGACTTAGCAGCAGCATGCTAAAGACCTTTGTTTACACTGAAGCTCACTTTATCATATTCTAAACTAGCCACTTGACTAGTAGCAGCCAATGTTTACAGACTCTTTTAGGGCACACCAGAGTAGTTTTTTCTGGTGACGTTTTAGAGTATAGCTCTCCACTTCTCAGCTATGTTATAAAAGAAACTTGGTGAACTATAAAATTCAATGAATCTATGCTTCTAGTGATATTGACAATAATCTCTGAGATTTACAAAATGCAGTCTTTCCATTTCTTTTCTCTTTTTGTCTTATTTGAAAGAAGTTTTTTTTTTTTTTTTTTTTTTTTTTTTTTTTTACTTTAACTTCTGTTTATGTCTGTGAGTGATGTAAGAATGTTGAATAGTTTATTCCTTGTATTGGTTAGGATGATGGCTTGTATTCATAAGAAGTGATGTTCTGATAGTATGCATGGGCTTATATTAGTAATAATAAAAAGAGAACTAGAAGATGTAATATTTAGAAATAATCACAAGTCAAGTCTTGGACATTTCAATTAGAGGCACCAAAATAGGCTGCTATTAACCATCGGATGGTGAATTGGACAAATCAATACAATTCATACCCTGTTTCTGCCAGGGTCCAGCCCCAGCTGATCCAGGGTATTCGAAGGAGAGACGGCATAGGCGAGGGTCAGGAAACAACTGCTTAATTAAACGTTAATTAAGGATATAAAGAGTAATAGAATGAGGACAGCTCAGTAGGAAAATTCAGTGGAGAAAAGAGGCTGAGTAGCTTGGTTTACGCGGGGGACCAATAAGACTTCAAGACAAGAAGCTTGCACCACTTACGTAGGCCGCAGGCGTCCTTCTGTTCTCCCGAAGGAGAGGAGACACTGAGGCCTCCCCGGTCGGATCTTAGAAGCCCAGGCATAATTAGTAAGCATGGTGGGTTCCGCACTCCAGATGGAGACTCAACCAGAGTGAGAGAGAGAGAGACATGGGGAGACCAGTCTTTCGAGGAACTGATCCCAATTCTTTATTTTCCATGGTCTACTTTTATACACTGAGATGTTATGCAAAAGTCACGCGGGGTCAGCAGTCCTGACTTTTATCAAAGTCAGGTGCTTCATACAAATGTATACAGAGGTCTTAGGGGTGTTACATCATCTTCTGGCCAGGGGGCCTGCTGACAATTTACGACCCTCTCCTTGTGACAGCGGTCAGTCAACCAGGACACTTATTTCTCCAGGGGTGATTATTCTTAAAACAGACGCCACCCAAATAAAGTTACATTCCGATAGGGTGAGGGTATAGTGGGTTTTAGTTAAGGAAAGAATTTACTTAGCCTAAGGTCTAACGTGATTAATATCAAAGGTTAATACTTATTTCTTCTATATATTCATTTATGTGTGTAAGGGCAGGGGATATGGAGACTTAGCAACAAACATTGGCTCAACAAATGAAAAACCCTTCACCAATACAATTTCTAATCAGCCCACTATACTTATACTAATGGTTTTCTAACTTCTCTAAAGAACCTGTTTTTAGAAGGTTTAAAGCATCTCGTGCCTCTCACGGTTGGGAGGCTGTGAGCAATCACATGTGGCCGGACAAGCCTGTCAGGCAGGCTAGAGAACCTTCAGAGGAGTTTGTAGGTTAAAACACTCCTATCATGCCCAGGAATTATTATTAACTGGAGCTCTAAGTTAACTCCTTCTCCGAAAGAGGTGGTGGGGGACAGCCCCCCGTAAAATCAGAGGTGTAGGTGAGAGCACAAAGTAGTAAAGTAGGCAGGCTCTGGTTATGGGGGTAGATACTTGAGAATTTCCAGGGGGACTCCTGAGGCTTGATCCCGCCTTTGCGTATGTCAAGCCTCCTTCCTCATGACCTTTGCCATGGGCGGAGTGCCTCACACCGGCCCCCAACATGTTTCCTAGCCACATGATTTAGCAGCTCATATAAGGTGAAAAGAACACTAGATGATGACTGTCTGGCAACCAGGAACAGTGGAGATTAATATAAAAATATAATGTACTTTATTCATTTAAAATGAACTTTATAACTGTTAATATCTGTTTACTCTGGTGCCTTTTGGCCAATGAATTCTATCTGGGGTTAGGATATATGAGGATACAAATTAAAGTTGATAAATACAAATATAGCTCGGATATAGGGAGTGATTTGTATAATTTAGTTCTCTGATGGCAGTATACAAACAGAATTATGTTGCTCAGCCTCACAATAAACTGAAACTGCCAACAATAGAGAAAATCCCTTTTCACTTTTAAGAGTATTTAGCTTTAAACAAACAAACAAAATTATTGTCCCCTACGGCTAGATGACTTGGCCACCATTACACAGATAGTTAATTGAGTTAATATGGAAAAAAGAAGTTTCAGACACTAGTTAATTAAGTTAATAGTGTCAGTAAGTTCAGAGATCTTTCTTGCAAATGAGTCTTCAGTAAGGTTGGAGGAGTCTTGCAATTTATGCTTGAAGGAGTCTTGAGTCTCAAAGCATTTTATCACTTTATAATAAAACTTTAAGTCATGTGCATTTCATTCATCATTAAGTTCAGCAAGTAGCTCTGGAAATAAAAACATTCTCTTTAGTTTCCACTTAGCTGTAATCCTTAGTGCATTTTTTATGTGCTAAGTTGTTTCAGTCATGTCCGACTCTTTGCGACCCTATGGACCATAGCCTGCCGGGTTCCTCTGTCCATGGGATTCCCCAGGCGAGAATACTGGAGTAGGTTGTCATGCTCTCCTCCAGGGGATGCTCTTGACCCAGCGATTGCACCCACATCTCTATCTCTCCTCTTCCTTATCTAAAGAACCACCTAGGAAGCTTGCATTTTTGTATAATCTTTAACAAATCTAACAAATACTTGATATAACTTTGATTTTTTTTCTGAGAATTATTATTTCCTTCACAATATTCATAAAATGCACAAAGTACTACTATAAAAAAAAAGTTCTTCTATTGATTTCCAGCATTAATTATCAATGGGAAACATATTTTCTTCAGGTGGGTAAAGAATGGTCTTGGTGGTGCTAAAAAAAAAACAACTATTTTTATACAGCAAAGATAACCAGTACACAAACAGATGGCGAGCATGTTTGTGTTACTAAAGATTCAAGGGAGTTCTTAAAAAAACAAAAGATAGAGGAAGAAGACAATGGAAAAAAAGGTGAAGAAGCACTTACTTATATTAATAGAAATAATTTATGAAACAATATTTACTTATCTAAATAAAAGGCCAATGACTTTTTGAAAGTCAGCTGAAAAGAGTTATAGATACTCTTACCAGAAGATCTCCCCTTTAAGATCCTTGCATCCCAATGCAGAACTCTTGGTTCTTTTTTCTTGTTCACATTTTTTGTCCTTCATTTTATCTGATATTCTTCCTTTACTCAAATCTTCACTTGAAATCTTCATTTGGTTGGTAATGAATGCCCATGACATAGTCAGCAATTCTTTCTTTCAAAACATATTCTTCACAGTGTTCACCTGCTGTACTTTCCCTTGGTAGGAATCCTGTGTTTTAGCCTGGTCAACTCTGGTTCTGAAATTCAAATTACATTCATCATCAATTGAGGAGATTTGTTTTGAATTTTTATCTTATTTTATTTTCAAGAGTTAGATATTTCACCTGGATGCAAAAATGAAAATATCACCTTTGCATTATGACATTAAGTACATGAAATTCTTAAAAAGTATAACCTAGAAAATTCTTATTCATGTCAGGAAAATGAGAAAAAAGTGATATGTCTAAAATTCTGGACCAGGAAGGCTGCACATCCTCTGCTTAAACAAATATCTCCTTGATAGTGTGATGCTAGATCATTTCTACTTTCACCATCATCACTGATCCAAACTGCATCTATAGTGTAATTCAATTGATGAAAATCCATTTGTAAAGGATATATCCATTTATATCTCTGCTAAAATATCTATCCAAAAAACAAATGCTCACTAACTATAAGAACAGTAACCCTCAGTTTTCTGTCATTATGCTTTTTGTTTTTCAAGGCTTACCACTAATAGATATATTGCAGCTTTATGTGTTCATTTATTTACCATTTGTTTTCATGCTTTAGGTGTTATGCTTACATGGAGAACATATTTTCAGATGTGGAATGAAACCAGTGTTAAGTGAAAACCATATGATTACTTCTAAAAAAAAGTCTCAGTAAAACTAAGATGATATAACAATTTCAAATGCATGCTTCCAAATAAGTGTATTGATTTTAGCAAAACTATGTTTTATTATCATCATAAAACAATCCGTTTTAACAAATGGCACCTTAGATATTATATTCTGATTCCTACTACAAATTACAGGACTTCCCTCATTGCTCAGTGGGTAAAGAATCCGCCAGCAATGCAGGAGACCTGGGTTCAGTCCCTGGGTCAGGAAGATCCCCTGGAGAAGGAAATGGCAACCCACTCCAGTTTTCTTACCTGGAGCATTCCAGAGAGAGAGGATCCTGACAGACTACAGTCCATGGGATTGCAAGATTTGGACATGACTTAGCAACTAAACAACTACAAATTCCCATTTAGTGCTTTAAAGTTTTATTTTCTAAAATAAGATTATTATATTTTCATCTGGGAAAATAAAAAAAAACATCTGTAATTGAATATGAATTACTGAACTTACTGATATTTCCTAATGTTTTCAAAAAGCATGAAATTTTATGATCTCCACCATTATCAATAATCTGAAAATTTATAAAACTGAAATATTTATCCTTAAGCATGAAATAATGTAACACATTAGGATGTAGACAAATTTTAATTTGAACATTTAGATTATGACACAGTTGTTAAAACTAAGACACAGAAAACTTTTCTTCTTAGCAAATTCTTTGGTGATGTTGCAAATACCTTGGGACACTTCAATATTTTCCATCTCAGTAAGAAGTGGATTGAAATAATAAAGTTCAGAATAGTGGTCTTCTACATTCTGTGTCTGGTTTTCATTCTGCATTAGGTTTTATTTATTTATTGGTATCACTTGCATGTGATCAGGTAGTGTACATGGAGGTATGTTTTTTGTTTTCACCTGGATTCATTCAGAAGTTCTCTGAAATCTGCAACTATTCACATGGGTGTTAGGATGAGACTGAAGTGAGGACCTATTATGTCTGCAGCCAAACAGCTGAATGAAATCAGCATGCTAGTTAATTCTGCCTCTCAGACAGTTCCTAAAATGTATCCTGAGATTCCTGAGGGGCCCTGAATGGTGCTTTGGAAAATTCACATCGCCATGCTCTACTCAGGACATAATAGGAGCCTGACAGGCTGTAGATGACATGAACATTTATAAATGAAAAAATACAACCAGGAAAGAGCATACTAAAAAAAAAAAATTACAAAAGCACAATTCTAGTCAACTAAACAACTTAAACACTCACCACCTACTTTTGCTATCTGTGGTAGGCTGCATTACTATTCAGCAGGTGTCTGCTGCTCCCTCTGGGAGAACATTTTAACCCCCTACCCAATAAAATTACACTCAACTACAAGGCTTCCTTGGTGGCTCAGATGGTTAAGAATCCACCTGAAATGAGGGAGACCTGGGTTTGAGCCCTGGGTTGGGAAGATCCCCTGGCGGAAGGCATGGCAACCCACTTCAGTGCTGGAGTGGGGGACCAATACTGAAGTGGTCTTGCCCGAAGAATCCCCATGGACAGAGGAGTCTGATGGACTACACTCCATGGGATTGCAAAAAGTTCAACATGACTGAATGATTAAGCACACAGTGCATCTCTGCAGGACTTGTTTGGTCTGATGTCCTGAGAGAGGAAGTAAAACGTGTCACTTTCAGTAAAAGAACCATCATGCTTTCTCTTTTCTTTTTTTTTTTTTTAACTAATTTATTTATTTTTTTAATTTTATTTTATTTTTAAACTTTGCATAATTGTATTTTCCTATGAAGACTAACAAGGGTCCTCTTATTGGCTGCTCCTTTAACTTGAATTCTGGAAGGAAGATACAGCATAAAACAAAACAAAACAAAAAACACAGTTGATCTATGGAGTATAGACAGCAGGAGCAAAAACAAACAGCTCTGGATTAGCCATAGAAGAAGTGAATATTCAGCCACAAACTGAGATAACTGGTTTCATAAACTAATCTGTATAACAGCAAGAGGCCTCTCCTGCACAAAATGCAAGTAAATGATGTTTCTGGATTTGCTTGAGAGATATCAACAGATGTGAAATTGGAGAACTTCAAAAACATATATTAAAAATCAGATTTAAAATTTTAACCCCAGATTAAAAGATACAAAGCTTTACAAAAAGATACAAAGATTTATTTTGCCAGTTATGTCAAAAATAATACTTATCTCTTTACCCAGTGTCCTCAAAATAAGGGTTCAAGGGAATATTGTAAAAATAATATGATCCTGTTCAGTTCAGTTCAGTTCAGTCACTCAGTCATGTCTGACTCTTTGCGACCCCATGAATTGCAGCAGGCCAGGCCTAACATTCATTAATATTAATTAATAAATAACAATAAAATATTAATTGCTATTAATAGAAACAATATTTAAAGATTACCATTTAAACACTTAACATGGTCCATTACTGGTACTTTCAAAATTTGTGTCAGTAACATATTTATTTCTAGATTAAGGAATAGGTTTTGTAACCATCAACCATCCTAAGCATGACCCATGAATCTGTGACATACATAGACACTTAAACCTCAAAATAAAATTAACACTCTATATTATATGAAATTAAGTATTTCTGAGCAATTTGGGAGTAAATGCATATTTGTTTTATTTAGGAAAACATTATCTATCCCTAAGAGTGAACATCAGCACTTTAGGAAACAGTGAACTAAAATGGACTGGAATGGGTGAATTGAACTCAGATACCATTTTATCTACTACTGTGGGCAACAATCCCTTAGAAGAAATTGAATGGCCATCATAATAAATAAGAGTCTGAAATAGAGTACTTGGATGCAATCATAAAAACAAAAGAATGATCTCTGTTTGTTTCCAAGGCAAACCTTCAATAACACAGTAATCCAAGTCTATGCCCTGACCAGCAATGTAAAGAAGCTGAAGTGGAACGGTTCTATGAAGACCTACAAGACCTTCTAGAACAAACACCCTGAAAGATGTCCTTTTCATTATAGGGTGCTGCTACTGCTGCTAAGTCGCATAGGCCGTGTCTGACTCTGTGCGACCCCATAGACGGTAGCCCATCCGGCTCCCCCGTCCCTGGGATTCTCCAGGCAAGAACACTGGAATGGGTAGTCATTTCCTTCTCCAATGCGAGAAAGTGAAAAGTGAAAGTGAAGTCACTCAGTCGTGTCTGACTCTTTGCAACCCCATGGACTGCAGCCTACCAGACTCCTCCATTCGTGGGAGTTTCCAGGCAAGAGTACTGAAGTGGGGTGCCTTGCCTTCTCTATCATTATAGGGTACTGGAATGCAAAAGTAGAAAGTCAAGAGATACCTGGGGTAACAGGCAAATTTGCCTTTGGAGTACAGAATGAAGCAGGGCAAAGGCTAATAGAGTTTTGCCAAGAGAACACACTTGTCATAGCAAATACCCTTTTCCAACAATGCAAGAGAAGACTCTACACATGGACATCACCAGATGGTCAACACCAAAATCAGATTGATTATATTCTTTACACCCAAAGATGGAGAAGCTATATAATGTCAGGGACAATAAGACCAGGAGTTTCTGTGGCTCAGATCATGAACTCCTTATTGCCAAATTCAGACTTTAATTGAAGAAAGTAGAGAAAACCACTTGTCCATTAAGGTATGACCTAAATCAAATTCCTTACAATTATACAGTGGAAGTGACAAATAGATTCAAGGGATCAGGTCTGATAAACAGAGTGCCTGAAGAACTATGGACAGATGTTCATGATATTGTACAGAAGGCAGTGATAAAGACCATCACAAAAGAAAAAGAAATGGAAAAAGGCAAAATGGTTGTCTGAGGAGACCTTACAAATATCTGAAAAAAAGAAGAGGAACAAAAGGGAAAGGAAAAAGGAAAGATATACCCATTTGAATGCAGAGTTCCAAAGAATAGCAAGAAGAGATAACAAAGCCTTCTCAGTGATCAATGTAAAGAAATAGGGGAAAACAACAGAATGGGAAAGACTAGAGATTTCTTCAAGAAAATTAGATACCAAGGGAATATTTCATGCAAAGATGGGCACTATATAGAACAGAAATGGTATGGACCTAACAGAAGCAGAAGATATTAAGAAGAGGTGGCAAGAATGCACAGAAGAACTATGCAAAAAAGATTTTCATGACCCAGACAACCACGATGGTGTGATCACTCATAAAGAGCCAGACATCTGAAAGGCAAAGTCAAGGGGGCCTTAGGAAGCATCACTATGAGCTAGTGGAGGTGAGTAATTCCGGTTGAGTTATTTCAAATCCTGAAAGATGATGCTGTGAAAAGGCTGCACTCAATATGTCAGCAAATTTGGAAAACTCAGCAGTGGCCACAGGACTGGAAAGGGGGAGTTTTCATTCCAACCCCGAAGAAAGGCCATGCCAAAGAATGATCAAACCACCACACAATGCACACATTTCACATGCTAGCAAAGCAATGACCCAAATTCTCCAAACCAGGCTTCAACACTAGGTGAATCATGGACGTCCAGATGTTCAAGCTGGATTCTGAAAAGGTAGAGGAACCAGAGGTCAAATTGCCAACATTTGTTGGAGAATCGAAAAAGCAAGAGAGTTCCAGAAAAGCATGTGCTTCTGCTTTATTGACTATGCCAAAGCCTTTGACTGTGTATATCACAATAAGCTGTGGAGAGTTCTTAAAGAGATGGGAATACCAGACACCTATCTGCCTCCTGAGAAATCTGTATGGTCAAAAGCAACAGTTAGAACTACACATGGAAAAACAGACTGGTTCCGAATTTAGAAAGGAGTACGTCAAGGCTGTTTAGTGTCACCCTGTTAATTTAACTTATGTGGAGAGTACATCATGTGAAATGCTGGGCTGGATGAAGCACAATCTGGAATCAAGATTTCCAGGGGAAAAATCAATAACCTCAGATATGCAGATGACACTACACTTATGCCATAAGTGAAAGTACGACGATCTAAAGAGAGTGAAAAAGCTAGCTTAAATCTCAACATAGACAACTAAGATCGTGGCTTCTGGTCCCATCTCTTAATTAAATAAATGGGGAAACAATAGAGACTTTATTCTTTTCGGCTTCAGAATCATTGCAGATGGCCCTTGCAGCCATGAAATTAAAAGACGCTTGCTTCTTGGAAGAAAAGCTATAACCAAACTTCAGTTCAGTGCAGTCCCTCAGTCGTGTATGACTCGTTGCAACCCCATGGCCTGCAGCACACCAGGCCTCCCTGTCCATCACAAACTCCCAAAGCTTACTCAAACTCATGCCCATTGAGTTGGTGTCCGTGATGCCATCCAACCATCTCATCCTCTGTCGTTTCCTTCTCCTCCCACCTTCAATCTTTTCCAGCATCAGGGTCTTATCAGATGAGTCAGTTCTTCGCATCAGGTGGCCAAAGTTTTGGAATTTCAGCTTCAGCATCAGTCCTTCCAATGAACAGTCAAGACTGATTTCCTTTAGGATGGACTAGTTGGATCTCCTTGCAGTCCAAGGGACTCTCAAGAGTCTTCTCCAACACCATAGTTCAAAAGCAGCAATTCTTTGGTACTCAGCTTTAATTATAGTCCAAATCTCACATCCATACATGACTACTGGAAAAACCATAGCTTTGACTAGGTAGACCTTTGTTGGCAAAGTAATGTCTGTGCTTTTTAATATGTTCTCTAGGTTGGTCATAACTTTTCTTCCAAGGAGCAAGCATCTTTTAATTTCATGGCTGCATTCACCATCTGGAGTGATTTTGGAGCCAAGAAAATAAAGTCTGTCATTGTTGCCATTGTTTCCCTATCTATTTGCCATGAAATGATGGGACCAGATGCCATGATCTTAGTTTTCTGAATGTTGAGTTTTAAGACAACTATTTTCACATTTCTCTTTCAGTTTCATCAAGAGTCTCTTTAGTTCTTCTTCACTTTCTGCCATAAGTGTGGTGTCATCTGCATATCTGATGCTATTATATTTCTGCCAGCAATCTTGATTACAGCTTGTGCTTCGTCAAGCCCAGCATTTCTCATGATGTACTCTGCATATAAGTTAATAAAGCAGGGTGACAATATGTATCCTTGACCTACTCCGTTTCTGATTTGGAACCAGACTATTGTTCCATGTCCAGTTCTAACTCTTGCTTCTTGACCTGCATACAGATTTCTCAAGAGGCATTTCAGGTATTCTGGTATTCCCATTTCTTTAAGAATTTTCCACAGTTTGTTGTGATCCACACAGTCAAAAGCTTTGGCATGGTCAATAAAGCAGAAACAGATGCTTTTCTGGAACTCTCTTGCTTATTTGATGATCCAGCGGATGTTGGCAATTTGATATTTGGTTCCTCTGCCTTTTCTAAATTCAGCTTGAATATCTGGAAGTTCATGGTTCAGGTATTGTTGAACTCTGGCTTGGACAATTTTGAGCATTACTTTGCTAGTGTGTGAGATGAGTACAATTGTGCAGCAGTTTCAGCATTCTTTGCATGGACTTTCTTTGAGATTGCAATGAAAACTGACCTTTTCCAGTCCTGTGGCCACTACTGAGTTTTCCAAATTTGCTGACATATTGAGTGCAGCACTTTCACAGCATCATCTTTTAGGATTTGAAATAGCTCAACTCGAATTCCATCACCTGCACTAGCTTTACTCATATTGATGCTTCCTAAGGCCCACATCATTTCACATTCCAGATGTCTGGCTCTATGTGAGTGATCACACACCATTGTGATTATCTGGGTCTTGAAGACCTTTTTTTGTATAGTTCTTCCATGTCCAACCTAGACAGCATATTAAAAATCTGAGACATTACTTTTCCGAAAAGTTTCACTTAGACAAAGCTGTAGTTTTTCCAGTAGTCATGTACGGATGTGAGAGAGTCAATTTTTAGGCAGGTTGATAAGAAGTCTAGGGTCCCTGAGGAGGAGAAAGTGATGTCTGGGATTCTGGAAGAGGAGATAGAGGTCTGGAATTTTCAAGAAGGGAAGAACAAACTTTTTTTTTTTTCTACATTGTTTAGTCTTAGTAAGGATTATACAACAACTGTGTATCCTGCTTGAGGACAGTTTTTCCTTCTTGAAAACCTTCTGACTAATCCTGCTATTTTAAAATGTGTATTATGGAAGTGGGTCTGGTAAGATCTTTCTATTGTAGTTGTAATCCTCTCATCTTAAAATATAAATTGTGGGATTGGGTCTAGTAAGATCTTTACAACCTTGAGAAATTCTTTTGACTTATTGCAATAATCAATTAAAAAAGTATATGAATCTCTTGCTTAAACCACTGAGGTGGGCACTCTCTGTTCCCCTTCTGATGTATATGTCAGAAGCTTTCTATGTCCTTTTTAATACTTTAGTAAAACTGTGTTACAAAAAAGCTCTTGAGAAATCAAGCCTGGTCCCTGGTCTCAAAGCTTAGTCTTCTACTTTGGAGATCATGCATCTGACATTGTTCCCTGTAAGCTATCATTTGGGCTATAAAGAAAGCTGAGAGCTGAACAATTGATGCTTTTGAACTGTGGTGTTGGAGAAGACTCTTGAGAGTCTGTTGGGCTGCAAGGAGATCCAACTTGTCCATCCTAAAGGAAATCAGTCCTGAATATTCATTGGAAGGACTGATGCTGAAGCTGAAACTCCAATACTTTGGCCACCTGTTGCAAAGAACTGACTCATTGCAAAAGACCCTGATGCTGGGAAAGATTGAAGGCAGGAGGAGAAGGGGATGACAGAGGATGAGGTGGTTGGATGTCATCACTGACTCGAGCTTTGGGAGTTTGTAATGGACAGAGAAGCCTGGCGTGATTCAATGCATGGGGTCACAAAATTTGGACACTACTGAGTGACTGAAATGAACTGACATACAATACTCAATTAAAACACAAACAAAATCTTATAAAGAAACATTTCAATAGAACAATTGATGATGAAATATAATTAAAATTTTCATCAAATACTAGTTAAGAGTGCTTCGTTCTTCTTTTTAAAATAGCAACATCTAATCAATGGCCATGTTCAGTGAACTCTAGTAAAAACTAACTTTGATTTATATCAGGCACTGTGCAAGAATTTTGCATATAGTATTACAATGAATTTTTGCAAGAATTTGAGAAATAAGTATTGCTATTATCTTCAGTTTACCAATGCAAATTGACAGCTACAGAGATGAAACATTTTGGCCAAAGTACATAAACCATTAAATGATAAAGATGATGTTTGAAACCTGCTCTTCCTGAATTTAGTCTCTGTTGTTCTCCAGTATATAATGTTGTCTTTAGAAGCTCTTAAATCTTGGAATCTTCAGTTTCCATTCCTTCTTCCAGTTTTCTAGCTCAGACAACCATCATTTTTTTTTTTTTCGATTACTACAAGTACCTTTTTATTGATTTGCTGCCTCCACAACATAAATCTAATCAAGTTATTCACTACTCGACTGTTTAAAACTTGTCCAAACAAGGCAATTTATTACATGACTCCTGCTTCCTTTTGTAGCCTTAGATTTCAAAACTTCCTAGTTTATGGGATGTGCTCTAATTTTACTTTTTTTCCTTCAGCTCACTGACAATGTCAGGCTATCTCTTGGCTTGACACTAATGCCTGCATCTTCTCTGACTTCTTTTCCCATAAAATGCTGTCTTCATCTACTAACTCAATATCACATCTTACTCAATAATTGGTCTTACCTGAAAAAGCCTGCTTATGTGCCTGCACCCCAATTGTATTCAAGTAGTCTACAAGCCTCCTTGATCTGAAAAGCAGCATATCAGGGAAGATGGAAAATTTGCACATTACTGAGGAGCAACTGTCAATGATGACCTAAAGGATTTCTCCATTGGCCCACCTGCATGCTCTATTTTCTAAGATCAGGAACTAGCACTATCACTAAGGTTTCTCTGGACTCATTAAGCCTGTCTTGTAGCAATGTCTTCCAGTGGAACTCAAATTCACAGATCCTTGGCTTCCACTGGAAAATAAATCAAAGATTAAACCTAAATACTGATTTAAAAAGAAAAGCAATGTCCTAACTTTTCCATCATAGAGTTCACAACTATAAAATCTCATAAACAGCTTTCACATTAACGTTTAAATTTACTCCTTAAATAGATGTGTTTATGCTTATAATTTAAGCTTCTGTTTACCTTTAAACCAAAGCATCTCTATGTTTTCATTAGGAATGCTTAGGGTAATATACATATAGATGAATGAAGTATGTGTTTCTGGTTCATGTTAGTGTTATTGATTATGGTAGGTAGAAATTTAAAGATATCTGTTTACAAGTTATTCAATCAAACACTAAGTACTGCTATCAAGAGACTTTGCAGATAAAAATTAAAATCATTAATGTCTTACTTGAAATAAGGAGAGTATCTTGAATTTTCCAGGAGTGTCTAATATAACTACATAGGTCTTTAAAGGTAGAAAAATTTTTCTCCAGCAAGTAAAGGAGATGAGTCATAAGATGAAAGTAGAAGAAATGAGGCAACAGGGAGGGCATTGAAATCTTGAAGATGGTTAAAATGAGGTTATTACTTGGAGACATGCTACTGTATGAGATATACAATCTGCAGTGAAATGTACTACAAATGAGTGAAATGATAACATTTCTTGTGTTAAAACACTGAGATGTTTTATTCCCCTGTGTATGTGTTCAGGGTTTTCCTCTTTCAGTCATTAAGTCCTGTCAAATTCTTTACTACTACATGGACTGCTGCATGCTAGGCTTCCTGTCCTTCACAATCTCCCAGAGCTTGCTCAAACTCATGTCCACTGAGTCCATGATACCATCCAATCATCTCATCCTCTGATGCCCCTTCTCTCTTGGCCTCAGTATTTCCTATCATCAGTGTCTTTTCCAATGAGTTGGCTCTTCACATCAGGTGTTCCAAGTATTGGAGCTTCAACATCAGTCCTTCCAATGAACCAGGTACATACAGACAAAACCATATGAGCTTAAAATGAAATTATTCTAGCTGCAAGGAATCTGGAAGGAATTAAGGAAATGGCAACCCATGTCACTATTCTTGTCTGGGAAATCCCATGGACAGAGGAGGCTGGCGGGCTAGAGTCCATGGGATAGTAAAAAAAGTTAGACACAAATTAGCGACTGAACACCAGTATTTACTCATCCTCTTCACATGCTAGCAGGGTAATGCTCAAAATCCTTCAAGCTAGGTTTCAGCAGTATGTGAACTGTGACATTCCAGTTGTGCAAGCTGGATTTAGAAAAGGCAGAGGCACCAGAGATCAAATTGCCAACATTGGTTGGATTACAGAAAAAGCCAGAGAATTCCAGAAAAAGAAATCTACCTTGGCGCCATTGACCATGCTAGAACCTTTGACTGTGTGGATTATAACAAGCTGTGGAAAATTATTAAAGAGATGGGAATACCAGACCACTTTATCTGCCTCCTGAGAAACCTGTATGCAGGTCAAGAACCAACAGAACCAGACATGAAACAATGGACTGGTTCAAAATTGAAAAAGGAGTATGTCAAGGCTGTATATTGTCACTTTGCTTATTTAACTTATATGCAGAGTGTATTGTGCAATATGCAGGACTGGATGACTCACATACTGGGATCAAGATTGTCAGGAGAAATATCAACAATTTCAGATGTGCAGGTGATACCTTATGGCAGAAAGTGAAGAACTAAAGAGCCTCTTGCAGAAGGTGAAACAGGAGAGTGAAAAAGCTGGCTTAAAACTCCACATTCAAAAACTAAGATCATGACATCTGGTCCCATCATTTTATGGCAAAAAGATGAGGAAAAAGTGGAAACCGTGACAGATTTTATTTTCTTGTGCTCAAAAACCACTGCAGATTGTACCTCCAGCAATAAAATTAAAAGATGCTTGCTCCTTGGAAGACAAACTTTGACAAACCTAGACAGCGTCTTAAAAAGCTGACATCACTTTGCTGACAAAGGTCCATGTAGTCAAAGCTAAGATTCTTCCAGTAGTCATGGATGGATGTGAAAGTTGATCATAAATAAGGCTGAGTACCAAAGAATTGATGCTTATGAACTGTGGTGTTGGAGAAGACTCTTGAGAGTCCCTTGGACAGCAAGAAGATCACACCATCCTATCCTAAAGGAAATCAGCCCTGAATAACCACTACAAGGATGAATGTTGAAGCTGTAGCTCTAATACTTTGCCACCTGATGTGAAGAGCACACTCATTGGTAAAAAACCCTGATCTGGGAAAGATTGAAGGCAAAAGGAAACATGGTGGTTGCATGACATCACTCAATGGACATGAGTCTGAGCAAACTCCAGGAGATGATGGTGAAGGGCAGGAAAGCCCAGCAGGGTGTAGTCCATGGGGGTCAAAGAGTCAGATGAGACTTAGTGACTGAACAACAATCCTTAGGAGTTCAGTGAATAATCCCATGAAAAGACATGTAAGATAAATTTTGACTTATACTCATTTGACTTACTTTTGGTTGGTAAAGTAAATATAAGAAGGCTGAAAGATGCAAGCATGATGGATACTTTGGTGTTGAGTTTATGTGTCACTATGAGTATCTCTATGGTAAGCAGAACCAAGGTCAAAAATGGCTGAGACCTCGGGAATATAGTTTGAATAATATCACGGTTGAAACAAAATGCTTATGAGAATATGACTGAGGAAGAAGAAGAAATCAAAGATTGGAGGTATTGATGTTAAAAGATATAAAAACAAAATATGCAAGAAAGCCATAGAATGTATAGAGTGTATTTTAAAAATTAATGTATTATTATTATTTCTGCAGAAAATAAAAGCCACAAAGATATATTGTAGAAGTCAGAAACAGGGGGGAAAAAAGATAATTCTAAAGGTGGGATATATATAAAGACAGGAAGTTAATGATATAAATCTTCTATATACTGGAAAAACATACTGACAGTAACAATCTCTTTTTGTTATGGTAAAAAAAGAATTGTATGTGAAAGCAAAAGAGAGAGGAAAAAGAAGGTAGCTAAGAGAAAGAGGAGTAAAAAGATAGAAAGACAGAGAGTTTGTAACTACCCTGAAGGAAATATTGAAATGTTTTTATGCAGGAGGAAAATGAAAGGTAAATGTGTCTAATTTAAACAAATGTTGACTTTATAAAATAATAGGGACCCATGTGGGATTTAAAATATAGACTTAATTAAAACTCAGAAGCAATAGAATATTCTTGTGGAGGCGGAAATGAAGGGTCAGTGCACTGCTTGCAAAGAGAGTAAAAGGTTGCAATCAATGCGACTCTGAGATACTTTAATATGTTGTAATCTCTAATGAATCCATTACTATAAAAGCATTGCAAAATAATGGGTGTAAGATACAAACAAATAGAGGGAATAAATCAGAAACACAGGAAACAATACAAGATAAGCAAGCAAAAATAGAAATATATATCACAAGATAAAAATCACACATATGAAAATAACAGATTTAAATCTACTCATGTCAATAATTAATTGGAAAAGACTGCATGTACCAATAAAAAAGACTCTCAGAATAAAAAAAAAATTACTAAATTAATTACAAGAGAAGCATCAAAACATAAACTTAGAGAATGCTTGCAAGGCAAACAAAGAAGAGGAATATTCCATGCAAACATTAATCTATTGCTATATTAATACCAGATAAAAAAAAAGTAAGCCAAAATGTATTACAAGATAAATGAAATATTTCATGTTGATAATAAAATCAATTCTCAAGAAGATATAGCAAGTCTGTCAGAATTTAATACAATTTAATATGTATAACTGAATAATTTACAGAGTAACATGGAAAAGAGACAAATCGACAATAACAGCCATTTCTCAGTAACTAATAAAACATTCATATAAAAAAGCAGTTTCAAAATGCTGATATATATTCTTTGTCCATAAACTGAGAAATAACTAAGAGAATAATAGACTATCTCTGTAAGTCTGACTTCCCTGGTGGCTCAGATGGTAAAGCGTCTTCCTATAATGCGGGAGACCTGGGTTTGATCCCTGGGTTGGGAAGATCTCCTGGAGAAGAAAATGGTAACCTGCTCCAGTATTCTTACCTGGAAAATCCCATGGACAGAGGAACCTGGTAGGCTACAGTCCATGGGGTCATAAAGAGTTGGAAACGACTGAGCAACATTTACTTTTACTGTTACTGTAAGTTTAGAATTAAAAAATGAAATACTAGAATAATCCATAAATCATAAACCCATAGTGAAATTGGAAAACATGTAGATGAGTTATGCCAACATAGGACAAGTGATGACATGTGGGGTGACCTAAAGCAGTGTAAAAATAAAAGCAGCCTTAAATATAAATAATAGTCTTCCCTATAGCTCAAAGAGTAAAGAATCTGTGTGCAACATAGGAGACCTGGGTTGGATCCCTAGGTCTGGAAGATCCTCTAGAGACAAGATTGGCAATCCACTCCAGTATTCTTGCCTGGAGAATCCTGTAGACAGAGGAGCCTGGGCGGCTACAGTCCGTGGAATTGCAGAGTCAGACACAACTGAGCGACTAACACTAATTATCAAAAATAGCCTTTAAAATTGATAGTAATTGGGTATGGTAAAATTTAGCCATATTTTTACCTCCCACGTTCCTCCTGTCTAAAGGGTACACCTTGGTTTTCAGCTTTACCTTCCATACAATTTAGTATAGTGACAAGAATCTCTCTCACCTGAACTTTCAAAGTTTATATATCACATTTACTCTTTTGTGTCTGAACCTTCACATTTTAATAATGGGATGGCGACATATCCTGTTGCTGTTTTTGTTGTTGTTCTGTCCCTAAATCATGTCCAACACTTTGCGACCCCATGAACTGTGGCCTGCAAGGCTTGCCTGTCCCTCACTGTTTCCTGGAGTTTGTTCAGACTCATTTCCATTGAGACAGTGATCCAGTCCAACCATCTCATCCTCTGCCATCCTTTTCTCCTCTTTCCTTCAATCTTTTCCAGCATCAGGGTCTTTTCTAATGAGTCAGCTCTTCCCATCACGTGGTCAAAGTATTGGAGCTTCAGCTTCAGAAATAGACTTTCCAATGAATATTCAAGATTTATTTCCTTTAGGATTGACTGGTTTGATCTCCTTGCTGTCCAAGGGACTCTCAAAAGTCTTCTCCATCATCACAGTTCCAAATCATCAGTTCTTTAGCACTCATCCTTCTTAAGGTCCAACTCTAATATCAATACATGACTGCTGGAAAAACCATAATTTTTGCTGGCAAAGTGATGTCTCTGATTTTTTTAATACGCTGTCCAGGTTTGTCATAGCTTTTCTTCCAAGAAGCAAACATCTTTTAATTTTGTGGCTAAAAGTCACCATCCATAGTGACTTTGGAGCCCAAGAAAATAAAATTTTTTACTGTTTTCATTTTTCTTCCATGAATTTGCCATAACGTGATCGGATTGGATGCCATGATCTTTGTTTTGTGAATGGTATTTTAAGCCAGCTTTTTCAGTCTCCTCTTTCACTTTAGTTCCTCTTCACTTTCTGTCATTAAGGTGGTGTCATCTGCATACTTGAGGTTATTGATATTTCTCCTGACACTCTTGATTCCATCTTGGGTTTCATCCTACCCAGCATTTTGCCTGATATTCTCTGCATATAAGTTAAATAAGCAGGGTGACAAATACAGCCTTGCATACTATTTTCCCAACTTTGAACCCATCCATTGCTCCATGTCCAGTTCTAACTGCTGCTTTGTTGCCTGCATACCGGTTTATTAGGAGGCAGGTAAGGTGATCTTATATTCCAACCTCTTTAAGAATTTTCTATAGTTTTTTGTGATCCACACAGTCAAAGGCTTTATTGTAGTCAATGAAGCAGACGTACATGTTTTTCTGGAATTACCTTGCTTTTTCTATGATCCAGCGGGTGTTAACAATTTGATCTCTGGTTCCTTTTGCCTTTTCTAAATTTAGCTTGTAGTTAGATACTAATGGCTCCCAGCTAGACAACAGAATGAAAAATTATTAATTGATTTCTTGGAATTGAGGGGTAAAAATTAAATGGGAATGCTTGTTAATTAGTGTGAATTCCAGAAACAAAGTCAATGGACAATGCTTAACCCGACCTTGATACATGTAATATCAGTCTTGACCTTCCCCCTTACTTTTACCTTATACTTCCTTATCATCTAACTGTATTTTACAGTTCTCTCTCCTGCTCTCAGAAAGAGAATTGAACTAAATCTTTCATGAAGCTCTTCCTAGGCCTAAAGCTGCATGAAGTAATATGAACCTACTTCAAAATGTGTACAGCATGTGTGTGTTGGAATGTCCTCCAATTACTAGTTACATTACTATGGTCAATTATACTTGGCAATTGTGCTTAATTGAAGATGAAAGCACATTAGGTTTTTAATTTAAAAGCCATAGGTAAAGCCATTCTAAAAATCCTATTTGAATCACAGATTGGTGATGTTTCTCTCTCTGTGCTGGGATTTTATGGTACATTAAACTGCTCATTCATGTAATTAGAACAATAACTGGATGAGCTCTTGTACCAGGTGATACATAATAGCACCTCCCATTTATCTCTACTACGACTTAGATTATGAACATGGAATCACTTTTGAAAATGCTCAGGGTAAAATGATTTTGAATAATGAATGAGTGAGGAAATATTTTTCTCCTCTTAAACATTCCCCATAAGGTGTGGGTTGCACAAACCATCACTTTGCCAAGGACAGGAATTGCTGGTTTCTGTAGACCCTCCCTTCCTATTTCCTCCAATACACTATGTTTGTACAAGTGGACACATTCTGCTTCTTAAATTGTTCTGACATCCACCACCTCCTCTCCATCTCTGGTCATCCACTATGGGTCAGTTTCTGCTATCATTCAGTCTCTTCGCATTCGTCTCCTTCACTGCTGATACACTGATCTTCACCATGTCATATTCTGGTTTAAAGCACTTCTAATGATCTGCTAACTGAAGGCTAACTCCAGATGATTGGCACCAATTCCAAGCCTTGATTCTTCCTTTTGCTCAACCATATTTCTCACAAGTCATCCTACTCATATTTCTGAGCTTTAACCACTCTTGACTCTGATTCTTTGTTTACATAGAATAGCAAAGACACACTAAGATATGTAATCTTATACCTGATTAGAACATAAGATCTAGGAGAAATTCACATTCATACTTAAATTCGGCATTTAAAGAATCTATGTTGTCTGCTTCTGGCTGGTCCTGTCATGTCAAGTTTGTATGAAACGAACATTGTTTTCCCCTCAGTGTTTTCACACTGGCTGTTGTGCAGAGAATGGAGAATGGGGCTGTAGTACACTAAAGCCATAAGGAGATCATGTAATTACTATTTTTGTAGGCTATTCATCTGTCTGAATAGAAGCTATAAATACATACCAAAAAGACAAACCAGTTCATAGGCATATACATTTTTTTAACTGCATTCAGTTCAGTCATATCTGACTCTTTGTGACCCCATTGACTGCAGCATGCCAGGCCTCCCTGTCCATCACCAATTCCCAAAACTTACTCAAACTCATGTCCATTGAATTGGTGATGCCATCCAACCATCTCACCCTCTGTCATTCCCTTCTCCTCCTGCCTTCAATCATTCCCAGCATCAAGGTCTTTGCAAATGAGTCAGTTCTCTGCATCAGGTGGCCAAAGTTTTGGAGTTTCAGCTTCAACATCCATCCTGCCAATGAGCATTCAGGATCGATTTCCTTTAGGATGGACTGGTTGGATCTCTTAGCAGTCCAAGGGACTCTCAAGAGTCTTCTCCAAAACCACAGCTCAAAACCAGCAATTCTTTGGTGCTCAGCTCTCTTTGTGTGTAACTGTCACATGACTACTGTAAAAACCAAAGCTTTGAGTAGATGGACCTTTGTTGGTGAAGCAATGTCTCTGCTTTCTAATATGCTGTCTAAGTTGGTCATAACTTTTCTTCCAAGGAGCAAGCGTCTTTTAATTTCACAGCTGCAGTCACCATCTTTAGTGATTTTGGAGCCCCCCAAAATAAAGTCTGTCACTGTTTCCATTGTTTCCCCATTTATTTGCCATGAAGTGATGGGGCCTGATGCCATTGCATATTTTAACACAAGTCTTGTAGCATTATTTGTAATGATTTTGTCTTGGTCAGGTTATACCCATTTCCAAATATATTAATGACAATCATCAGTATACTTAAAATAAGCTATATTTTACATTAGCTCTCTAACAATTTTATTATGCTATCACTGTAATCAAAACATATATTTTATAATAATATAGATACAGTAGGAAATATCATTTATAACTATGTGTACAGGTTTATATGTTACCCTGGAACAATGATAAATTTGCCACAATGAGAATGACTATACATACATGTAATTGTGCATGGTCACTCACCCTGTGATAAATATATATAAAACATTGTTCTGTGCATGAAGTTTTCAGGGTATCACATCAATAGAATATTATTTTAATAAATGATTTTTAAAAATTTCAAAAAGAATAACGATTATACATATACAAATATTAAAAAGCTCTCAAATTGTAAAATCATAAAACTTTAAATTAACTTCATATTAAAAATCAATTTTTATTATAAATAAAACCAATGAAACCTATTGTTTCAACAAATATTTTGATGAAGTTAAACCATGTATGTCCAAACCATGTGAAAGTGAAAGTAAAGTCGTGTCCGACTCTTTGCGATCCCATGGACTGTAACCTACCATGCTCCTCTGTCCATGGAATTTTCCAGGCAAGAGTACTAGAAGGGTTGACATTTCCATCCCTAGAGGATCTTCCCGACCCAGGGATCAAACCTGAGTTTCCCACAATGTAGGCAGACAGTTTACCGTCTGAGCCACCAGGGAAGTCATAAATATTTTAATGAAGTTAAATCATGTATATCCAGACTATGTATGTCAGACTAAATACTATAATCTGATGTTACTGGAAAACTACTTTCCCATCTTTTTGAAAATTCTTTGAAATATATATTTTTTTAGTACGTCTTCCTTAAATTTTTATGGCATACTGTAAACTGGTACAGTAAGTCCTCTAGTACAAACAAGTTCTGTTCTGAGGGCAAGTTCCTAAGTTCAATTTGCTTTTAAGTCCAATAAAGTTAGCCTAGATACCCAACTAACACAATAAACTATTTAGTACCATAAGGTAATAGGTTTGTAATACTTTTCACACAAGTAATACATAAAAAACAAACACAAAAAATAAAGAAAACATTTTCAAACTTACGGTATAGTACCTTGAAACATACAGTATGATAGCTGGCATACAGGGGCTGGCATCATGTGAACAGGCAAGAAGAATTACTGACTGGAGGAGGGATAGGAGGTGCGAGATGGTAGAGCTGAAGGGTCATTAGCAATAGGAGACAGAGGGTAAGCTGCGATTTCATTCAGGCCTGACCTTGATGGCACAGGATCTTTCTGGAACCAGATACATGTTCACATCTTTGAAAGTTAGCAATTGAAAGTTTGTGTATGGGGAATCTTACTGTAGTTGTGCCATGTGCTACTTTCCATATATAAAATTTTAGTATCATTTTTAGAAGGAGTTCAGTCTTCATGACACTTTCTCCAATTTTATTTTACATTTAATACCATATACTATATGTTAACATTAACATATATAAACTTCCATATGGGAAGTTGCTGTATAACACAGGGAGCTCAGCTCGGTGGTCTGTGGTGACCTAGAGGGTTGGAATGGGGGATTGGGTGGAATGAGGGAGTGGGTGGGAGGCTCAAGAGGGAGGTGATACATGCATACACAGAGTTGAGTCACTTAGCTGTACAGCAGAAACTAACACAACATTGTAAAGTAATTACACTAAAAAAGTATAAAGGAGAAAGAGAGAGAAGAAAGGAAGAGGAAAGGCTCTGCCTGCTTTAGACATCCCTTGCTTAGAATTTGCCAGTTCAATTACAGCTTTGCTTTCTCAATCCTCTATCCAGGAGATAAAACGATCTCCTGGCAACTGTAACTGAGTCTTTGGAACACAGTGAATTTAACTGCTAGGGCTTTGAACAAAGCTTATAATGAAGGAAAAAAGTTAAAACACTTTATATATTATTGCACTTTTATCTGAATGCATGTTAGGAATTTATGGGTTATGTTATTTGCCTATGTTATGTTAATTTCCTATCTTCTAACTGCCAGAGAAGAGCACCCCAACATCTCAATAAGGAAAAACTGTAATTAGAGAAGCACTTTAGTAGGACAAGCAGATGTTTGCAACCAGTAGATGAATTAGGATTTAACACAAAGGCCTCTAATCTCTGAGGTCTGTCTGCTAAGAAAAAGTTTCTTCATTTTGTCCCTCTTCCCATTTTGTCCCAGGCTTCCCTGGTGGATCAGACAGTAAAGAATTTGCCTGCAAAGCAGGAGACCTGGGTTCAATGCATGGGTGGGGAAGATCCTCCAGAGAAGGGAATAGCTACCCACTCCAGTATTGTTGCCTGGAAAATCCCATGGACGGAAGGGCCTGGTGGGCTCCAGTCCATGGAATCACAAAGAATCAGACATGACTGAGCCTCTAACACTTTCTTTTTTTCACCATTAAAAAAAAAAAAAAAAAAGGGAAGAAGCCTGCTAAGAGTGGCAGCTGGAGATAACTCCCCGTTTGGAGGTTTGTTTTTGAATTTGAAAAAGTTACTGGACACATCCCTTTCCAAAAATAAGTTATTGCCTTGGTAATGAGTTCTTGCTGAAATCTAATGCCCAACCCAGTGACACTTCTCCAGCCTGACATATAAATTTCAGACTCTATAACAAAGAAGTTTATTAATGTCTCCCTTGTCAGTAGGATATGGTATAATGAAGAATGCAGCTGGCTTGGCCCTAGACACATCTCAGTTCTGTTTTAGAATATGTCAGCCCCCACTCATCTTTTGTAATCCTAGATGTGACTCTGGCCTTTTGATTTTAAAATTATATGCTAAATGATTGAGAACATGAAGTGATTACTTAGCAATTGCCCTCAAAATCAGCAATAGTTTTTTTTTTTTTTTCTCATTTTTAGTTTTTTCTTTCTCCACTTAAAATAAAACTTGGAATAAAAATTAAAGATGACTGACTTAATGTTTCTTAAATTACTCTAAAGTCAATGATTTGAATTGTTATTTGAAAAAGATGGGGGAATAAAATGGAAATTGTATCTGATGATAAGATAAATCTTGATTGAAGCTTTTAAAAACTTGTTATTGGATCAAATGATATGGAAATAGCTTTATTGGTTGGCGATCATTCATCCACTCATCCATTTGATAGACATCTGTAGTGTGCTACATAATATAGCCCGTGATAAACATGGAGATGGATAAGTTATAGCTCTTATTTCAAGGAACTCAAATATGAAACACAGCATTGAAAGAAGTATTGTGTAACTGACTATATTAAAATGTGGTAAGATTTATTCAACATATGTGTAAGGTCCAATCTTAATCAAATTAATATCAATATATCAAGGAACATTTTCTTTAACCATGTCTAAAAGATATAAGTAACAATATAAGGAGGTTCAATCTGCTTAATGAGAGACATATTCAGAGTATTGGTTTCCCGATTTTTTTCCATTGATTGTGACAGAACATGTACATGAATTATTATTGTTTTTTCTCTTCATCAATTCATTGCTAGGATTTGTCAGGGAGGAACATTTCTAGATATACTTTTGATTGCTTTAATTGTAGCTAGCTACAAATGCAATTAAGGATTTCATCATTTTGCAAGCAGCAATAGGAACAATAATCATTCCCCAATATATCAAGTCTAATCCACAGACACCTTGAATATGTCAGGTTATATGGCAAAAGGAAGTTAAGTTTGCAGATGGAATGAAGGTTATCAATCAGCTGACCTTAAATAGAAAAGGCCTCCACCCATTATCTAGATGGGTGCAATGTAATCCCAAAAGTCTGTAAAAGTGGAAGCAGGAAGCAAAAGAAGAGACTTGGTTGAAGACATGATTACAGAAGAATAATCAGGGATAAGCAACATTGATTGCTAGGTTTCAGGTGGAATAGGTAATCACAGAAGTATGTGGGTTTTCTAGAAGTTGGAAACACAAATAAATTGATTCACTTTCAGAGCTTCCAGAAAGAAATGCTTTTAGCATAGTGAGACCCTTATAGAACTATAAGGCAATATATTTGTATTATTTTAAGTCATTGAATTTCTGATAATTTGTTGCAGCAACCATAGAAAAGGAGAGAGTTTTGTAAAGTTCTATAAACAGAAAAATTTGAAGCCTGGTGGCAGGTAAGTATATAGGACTATTCAGAAAGCTCATAAGAATGTTATTAATATTTTTGTTCATTAAATCACTATAGAAGAAAATAGAATTCTTTGAGAGAAGTTTCTCTGATATAATAATATATTCTGTTCATTGACACATTGGTTTAAGTCAAAGCTAAGTGCATTGGCCAGCCAATGGCAAAGAAATGTACTTTACATAATAACCTATAAGCACAAGTTTTAAAGTTGGATTTAAGTGACCTGTCAAACAGTCAGAAATTTGCAGTGTCTCCTGTTATTACAGAATTTAACTGGATTCTGATAAAAGCCTCAGGAATAGAAAAATAGATTTTGAGGTAAAAGCCTTGGAATACATCATGAGTTTGCTGTATTTTGAAATATTTTTAGGTGTAAAACTTTGACACTGTTTTAAGTAGCATCACTGCACCTTGCCGGAAAGGGAAGAGAAGGGGAAGAGGTCCGCATGTTAACTGAGGTTTAAGAAAACGCCTCAGTGCTACTGTCTCAATTAGTCCCACCCTCTCCCTCCCCAGCTGTGTCCCCAAGTCTGTTTTATATATCTTATGTAAAATAGATAACCCGTGGGAAGTTGATATATAACATAGAAGCTCAACCCAGTGCTCTGTGACAGCCTAGAGGAGTTCGAGGGAGGCTCAAGAGGGAGGAGACATACGTATACCTATGCCTGGTTCAGGTTGTTGTATGGCAGAAACCAACACACCACTGTAAAGCAATTATACTCCAATTAAAAATAAGTACAAAAAGAAAAAGAGGAACAACTCAGTAATATTAGCGTTTGCAGTAATTAAATCCAATATTTTGCTCTCATAAAATCACAACATAGCCATTAAAAACAGTCTTTGTCTTTGGTTATAGGGCAAGTGTCTCGCTCTGTGTATGTGAATCTCACTAGCTTCTAAACTGTCCCCCTCAAATTTCTTTTACAACATGTTTCTGGACAGTTTAATATTTTTAGGAACACTACTAGTATTATTATAGTAAATGAGACTATGCTACTAAATGTAATACATATGATTATTTCTATAATATTTCCTTCATGAATATTATGACAAAAGAAACCAGTACAGATATCCAAATTATCAATGCACCTGGGAGGAAAAAAGTCCTTTTTGTAAACCAGATTGTAGCTATTGTTTGTTATGGCATTTGAAGCTGATGACCTGAAATTTCATTGCTGTTAGGACTGCAAGTATCAGTTATTATGACAAAACTTTAGCGGAGAAATAAACAAATATCTGTCTCCTCTCACCTTCCTGCATAGCCCACGAACTGTAACAATATTTACCAGGGCCTTGGAGTTATGTCCTGGACAAAAATAGAGCATCTTCCGTCTTTACCTTTTATGAGGTCACCATTTACAAGGTGACTTTTAAAAGATTTGTGGATACTCTGAATGTCAGTAAATGTTATTTCAATATTTTTTCAAGTTAATCTGAAGAGTAAGGAGATTACATATTCTCTTTGTGTGAACTGGCCTGGGAACTGATCTTTCATGACCTGTTTTAAACTTGTGATGTTAGTGTGGAATGAGAGAACAGTAGGAAGAGGGAGAGAAAATGCTAATAAATTTGTTAGTAGTCACAACAAAGGATGTTATGTTCCAAAAGAGACAAATTTTGCTATTGTGTGCATTTTTCTTAATTTGAGTTGTAGTTCTAGTTGTCAGGATGTGTTTTTGGATATAGAATAAAAGTAGGAAAAATTTAAAATAAATGAAAGAAAAAGTAAAATATATATATATATATATATATATATATATATATATATATATAATGACTTTTGTGTTTCCTCTAAGCAAAAATCATTTTGTGGTTTAATTTAAAGTCTTCCTCCTAACACTGAAAAAGTCATATTTTTGTATATTAAATCCATATACTTCAGAAGATTTCAAAGACCCTGTCTAAAGTTTAAATTTATCTCTCTAAGAAAATTTATATTTTTGGTTTGTAAAATAATTTATGATTAAACTACTATCACATTTATACTATTGATATGACATCAGGAAAATATCTGTGTGAAATGTAATCATATAACAGGACACATGATTAACTTTGCCACTGGGACACTGGTGGTGAATAAAGTTTAACATTTTTGAAAATACAAAATGATGCATATATAATTCTTCACTTAAAAAAATATATTTGTATTAGATTCTTCTGACGATTTTGCCCTGGTCACATAAGCCTTGCTGACAATAGAATTAAGTCAAATTTCACCTTGGGAGAAATAAATAGCTTCAATTCTGAAATTTATTAACCAGAATTAATTATATTTGTTATCAATAAACCATTCTGAGACTTTTGCTTCCTTTGGAGGCCACATTGCAAGTGTTTAATTTAGAATAAAGAACACATAAAATGTGACTTTAATACAGTTCTTTGGAACAATGTCTCTAGGAGCAAGTATCTTTAGTTTTCACAGAGGAAACATGATTTGAGAGATTATCTCTATGTTAAAGTGCGTATCTACTACAAAGTCTCTTTCATTATCTCTTTTCAATCACAGGGATAGATAACACAGCAGGCTAGTTCTCTAATCCCCAAAACCTCAAGAGGTAAATAATCTCACCTGTGAGGTGTTTGGAGTGATCATTGACTTCTTGCTCCACAAAATGATAATGATCTATTTATGTGCATGCTCTGTAACAGTATATTTCTAAAGATATATATGTTGCTTTTGTGTTGCAGAAGGTAAGAAATTATATTGAAGGCACAAACATAAAATAGTTCACTTTTAATAAATACATTTTCACCAGTGTTAAAGTAGTAAGAAACATAAATATTTTGCCCTGTGGCATGTGTGCTAAGTCGTGTCTAACTATTTGCAGTCCTTTGGACTATAACCCACCAGGTTCCTCTGTCCATGGGATTTTTTAGAAAAGAATACTGGAATGGGTTGTCATTTTCTCCTCCAGGGGATCTTTCTGACCTAGGGAATGAACCCATGTCTCCTGCATCTCCTACATTGGCAAGGTGAATTCTTTACCTGCTGTGCCATCAGGGAAGCCCTGTGGAGGATACAAAAAAGAGATAAAGCATCATTCTCTACCATCACATCTGAAATATCATCTTCTGCCTTAAAATCTATCAAATTCAACCATAGTATTTGTGATAAAAACAAGTTGAAACTTTTATTTTAAAGTGTTATTAATACTAAAATGTCTATCTTAAACTTTAGCCCTTGACCTTTTACTGAATTAAATAGGTATGAGAAAAAATAGAAAAAAAAAAAAAAAGTTAGAAAATGTTAGCACCCAAGATTTGACATGAACTTATTATAGAGTAGTAGGGATTTGGAATAAAGATGGTTATGTGAACAAAGTAGGGATAACCTTCTTGCAGCTGGTGGTCCTGAGAATGGAGCTGGCCATTGCTGCTACGTTGCTACTGGTCTGAAGAGCACACTGTGATACAGAAACTTCAGCTTTAATTACCACTGGATCTACTGACCACCCTCAGTCAGGACCTTACTCTCTATCTCTTTCTTGTTATTATGAATGAGCTATCTATTTATCTACATTTCTTGATATTCTCTAAATTCTCAGTTTTGAATGTCATCCCTTACATTCCTTATTAATAAAAGGAATCCAAATTGGAAAAGAAGAAGTAAAGCTCTCACTGTTTGCAGATGACATGATCCTCTACATAGAAAACCCTAAAGACTCCACCAGAAAATTACTAGAACTAATCAATGACTATAGTAAAGTTGCAGGATATAAAATCAACACCCAGAAATCCCTTGCATTCCTATACACTAATAATGAGAAAACAGAAAGAGAAATTAAGGAAACAATTCCATTCACCATTGCAACGGAAAGAATAAAATACTTAGGAATATATCTACCTAAAGAAACTAAAGACCTATATAGAAAACTATAAAACACTGGTGAAAGAAATCAAAGAGGACACTAACAGATGGAGAAATATACCATGTTCATGGATTGGAAGAATCAATGTAGTGAAAATGAGTATACTACCCAAAGCAATCTATAGATTCAATGCAATCCCTATCAAGCTACCAACAGCATTCTTCACAGAGCTAGAACAAATAATTTCACAATTTGTATGGAAAAACAAAAAACCTCGAATAGCCAAAGCGATCTTGAGAAAGAAGAATGGAACGGGAGGAATCAACCTACCTGACTTCAGGCTCTACTACAAAGCCACAGTTATCAAGACAGTATGGTACTGGCACAAAGACAGAAATCTAGATCAATGGAACAAAATAGAAAGCCCAGAGATAAATCCACGCACATATGGACACCTTATCTTCGACAAAGGAGGCAAGAATATACAATGGATTAAAGACAATCTCTTTAACAAGTGGTGCTGGGAACTCTGGTCAACCACTTGTAAAAGAATGAAACTAGAACACTTTCTAACACCATACACAAAAATAAACTCAAAATGGATTAAAGATCTAAACGTAAGACCAGAAACTATACAACTCCTAGAGGAGAACATAGGCAAAACACTCTCTGACATACATCACAGCAGGATCCTCTATGACCCACCTCCCAGAATATTGGAAATAAAAGCAAAAATAAACAAATGGGACCTAATTAACCTTAAAAGCTTCTGCACATCAAAGGAAACTATTAGCAAGGTGAAAAGACAGCCTTCAGAATGGGAGAAGATAATAGCAAATGAAGCAACTGACAAACAACTAATCTCGAGAATATACAAGCAACTCCTACAGCTCAACTCCAGAAAAATAAATGACCCAATCAAAAAATGGGCCAAAGAACTAAATAGACATTTCTCCAAAGAAGACATACAGATGGCTAACAAACACATGAAAAGATGCTCAGCATCACTCATTATCAGAGAAATGCAAATCAAAACCACTATGAGGTACCATTTCACGCCAGTCAGAATGGCTGCAATCCAAAAGTCTACAAGTAATAAATGCTGGAGAGGGTGTGGAGAAAAGGGAACCCTCTTACACTGTTGGTGGGAATGCAAACTAGTACAGCCACTATGGAGAACAGTGTGGAGATTCCTTAAAAAACTGGAAATAGACATGCCTTATGATCCAGCAATCCCACTGCTGGGCATACACACTGAAAAAACCAGAAGGGAAAGAGACACGAGTACCCCAATGTTCATCGCAGCACTGTTTATAATAGCCAGGACATGGAAGCAACCTAGATGTCCATCAGCAGATGAATGGATAAGAAAGCTGTGGTACATATACACAATGGAGTATTATTCAGCCATTAAAAAGAATACATTTGAATCAGTTCTAATGAGGTGGATGAAACTGGAGCCTATTATACAGAGTGAAGTAAGCCAGAAAGAAAAACACCAATACAGTATACTAACGCATATATATGGAATTTAGAAAGATGGTAACAATAACCCTGTGTACGAGACAGCAAAAGAGACACTGATGTATAGAACAGTCTTATGGACTCTGTGGGAGAGGGAGAGGGTGGGAAGATTTGGGAGAATGGCATTGAAACATGTAAAATATCATGTATGAAATGAGTTGCCAGTCCAGGTTCGATGCACGATACTGGATGCTTGGGGCTGGTGCACTGGGACGACCCAGAGGGATGGAATGGGGAGGGAGGAGGGAGGAGGGTTCAGGATGGGGAACACATGTAAACCTGTGGCGGATTCATTTTGATATTTGGCAAATCTAATACAGTTATGTAAAGTTTAAAAATAAAATAAAATTAAAAAAAAAATAAAATAAAAAAAAAAAAAAAAAAAAAAAGTCCTAATTCATTATCTCTTTCTCTTAGGTTTTTCCAACCAGCTAAAAATAAGTGATGGTTTATCAAGTAGAAAAAATAGAGATATAAACAATTAAAACTTCTAAACCCCAATATTCTATATATTTTCTCATTTTCACAGGAAAGGAGAAATTCCTGTATTTTATAAAGAAATATCCAAAATCACTGCTTCAGTTTTCTTATTCTCATATTCTTCTTTTAAACCACAATCCACTGGAACTTCATCCTTTGTTGTTTGGTGGCTAAATCATGTCCGACTGTTTGTGACGCCATGGACTGCAACACGGAGACTTTCCTGTCCTTCACCAGTTCCTGGAGTTTGCTCAAACTCATGTCCTTTGAATCAGTGATGTTATCTATACAAGAATGATTGCTGGTTAACGCCACCCATGACTTCGACATTTCAATGCATACTTTGTTGTGCTCAAGTTACTCACCCCAACAACACTCTTAATCACCTGTGACCAAACTGTCTTGGTTTAATTTCCTCACTTGCACACCAGGCCATCACAGTCTCAGCTTTCCCTCCACATCACTGTTCAAATATCCAAAATCCTCTTCACTGGACTCTTCTCTTTGCAATTCTTATATATTACGTGCTGAGGGCTCATGCCTTAGTCCTTTATAGTCATATACAGATATGACGTTCTGCTTGTCAATGACACACATGTATATCTTTGACTCTTCTTCTCTGAGCCCAGAATTTCATACCTTACAGAGCATCTCCACATGAATGTTTGATAAATATCACAAAACATATGTTCTCATAGTAAGATGCTACTATTTTCCAATAAACTCTATGTATTCTTTATTCTTCTGTCTTTTAACTATCTATCTAATATATATAATACTTTATTTATCAGAGTTCTTCATAGAAACAGAGTCAATTATATATATATATATATACACATATATACATATATATACATACATACATTTGCTCTCCTGCTGGCTCAGGCAGTAAAGACTCTACCTGCAATGTAGGATACCTGGATTTGATCCCTGGATTGGGAAGATTCCCTGGAGATGGGAATGGCAACCCACTTCACTATTCTTGCCTGGATAATTCCATGGATAGAGGAGCCTAGGGGGCTATAGTCCATGGGATCCCAAAGAGTCAGACTTGAATGAGAAACTAACACTTTCATTCACTTTCATATATGAAAATGAATATGCCATATGTATGAATATGACACATTTATAATACAGATGCAAAGAGATTTTTATGAAGTATTAGCTCATGCAATTATGGAGACTGAGAAGTCCCAGGATCTGCCCTATGCAAGCTGCAGATCCAGGCAAGCTAATGGCATAGTTTGAAGGCCTGAGCCCTGGAAAGCCAAACGATGAGGATTCCAGTTTCAGGCCTTCACTGAAGGTCTGAGGACCAGCATTGCTGTGGCAAGAAGATGGAAAAACATTGTCCCATTTCATGCACTCACACAAAGAGAGAGTGAATCCTCCCATACATCATATTTGGTTCTATCTAAGCCCTCAAGAAACTTGATGATGCCCATCTACATGGGAAAGAGGAATCCACGTTACTCATTCTACAGATCCAAATGCTAATCTCATCAGAAACACTCACACACCTGCTCAGAAATAAAGTTTAACCACATATCTGAGCAACTTGTGACCCAGTCAAATTGATACATAAAATTAACTACCATGCATTCCATTTGCTTCTTCCTACAAATATAGCCTTGATAAGGATGTTCTTTCTTTCTGTTTCAACCACCTTAAGATAATGGCTTAAGCTTCCATTATCTATCAGCAAGCCAAGCACCAACCATTGAAAAGTATCCTCCCTGGCTCCTATTTTTGAAGACCCACCCACTACACCAAACAGGACTTTTCACATAACATTCAAAAAAAACATAAAGAAAGTAGCCACATTAAAATCATCCAATGTGTTTCGAATCCATTTATAATAAAATTCAAGCACCAGACCCTGATCTAAAAAGGCTAATGAGGTTTGGCACAGGTTTCTGTCTCTCACACCACCTCCTACCATTTTCTTTCTAATTGATGACTTTTCAGTCACAGTAGTTGTGTGTGTGTGTGTGTGTGTGTGCATGTGTGTGTGTGTGTGTGCGTGTGTGTGTGTATGTGTTTATTGGCCCTTGATCTTATCAGGATTCTCTCCAGATTACCAATAACCTCCACACAATTAATCTTTATTTCTTACAGCACTTATCATATTTACTTGCTCACTAAAGTTCTCCTTTGTTTATTGTCCTTTTTCCACAGCAATATTATGTCCATGTGAGCAGTGATCTCTTGTGTTACATACACTGCTCTATCCCACAATGCTGAAAGAATACATGGTAGACTTTATTTTCTTGGGTGTGAAAATCACTGCAGATAGTGACTACAGCCATAAAATTAAAAGACTTTTGCTCCTTGGAAGAAAAACTAGGACAAAACTAGACAGTGTATTATAAAGGATAGACATTACTTTGCCTACAAAGCTATGTATAGTCAAAGCTCAAATTTTTAAAGTCATCATGTATGGATGTGAGATTTGGACCATAAAGAAGGCTGAGAGCTGAAGAATTGATGCTTTTGAACTGTGGTGCTGGGAAGTTAGGAAATCAAACCTAAATGAAATAAACCCTAAATATTCATTGGAAGGACTGATGCCGAAGCTGAAATTTCAATACATTGGCCACCTGAAATGAAGAGTTGACTCATTAGAAAAGAGCCTGATGTTGGGAAAGATTGAAGGCAGGTGCAGAGGGGATCTCAGAGGATGAGATGGTTGGATGGCGTCACCAATCCAATGGACCTGAGTTTGAGCAAACTCTAGCAATAGATGAAGGACAGGGAAGCAGGGCATGCTGCAGTCCATGGGGTCGCTGAGGGTCGGACACGACTGAGCGACTTCACTTTCACTTTTCACTTTCATACACTGGAGAAGGAAATGGCAACCCACTCCAGTGTTCTTGCCTTGAGAATCCCAAGGACGGGGGAGCCTGGTGGCCTGCCGTTTATGGGGTCGCACAGAGTCAGACACTACTGAAGCGACTTAGCAGCAGCAGCAGCATTGGTGAAATCTATAGATATATTTTCATCCCTTAAGTATGACTACAAAAAAACAAAGAAAAAGGTTTTGAAGTCTTTTTTGCATATCTTAAAAGTTAATTTAACAAGCATACCTTCCAAACCATCTTATGTGAAATATTAGTATCACAATTCTCACTTGGGGTCGGGGGGACCAAATCCAACTCAGCTACTTATTAGAAAATAATTAATGCAAGGAAAAAAAATAAGGGATAAGAGAGTAACAAAAACACACTATATAAAACAAAATTTAGTTTTTTAAAAAAATAGTAAAAAAGTTAAATATATGTACCAAAACTGCCTTATACAATTTTCAGTTGCAGAGCAAAAAATCTTACATTTAAGGATTTATGCAAAGAAAATAAAAAAATATATATACATAAGTGATTTTCATTTTTCTCTACAAATACTTTCTGCAAAGAATCAGATAATACATATTTTATGAAAACATAGCATTTTATTGCCACAATATGACCACCTAAAATATTGTATAAGTTCATTATTAAATTCAAAACAATGACAGGTGGAAGAGAGTGTCCAACTCAATAAACTGATTGAGATTAAAAAAATTACAATGATTTAGAATAAATATAAATTATTCTAAAAGCTACACATTATTAGCATCAAATATATTTAATTTCTTAATGTCAAATGGATTACTCAGAGTCAAGATTTGGGTGAAATTAGTGAGGCAGTTAGCTCAGGTACCCTATGTAATAGTTACACAGTGGTTGAAAAACTCAGTAATCAAGATATTTTAATGTAATATTAAACATATTGTCAAACTATGCCCTAAATACTGGGTGCCTAACTTTGTGTATACAATATTGTTGAAATCAAGACCTAATTTGGGTCAAACAAGTGAGAAATATTCCATAAGTGCAGTTTAAATCATTACACTGTTGAAAATGTTGATATTTTGTTAATTGTAGACATTTTTATTAATAGGGGTTTTTAATGAAAAATCAGAACCAAAACCCAGTAATCAGGGTTTTGGTTCTGATTTTTCATTACAGTTATCGTTACCTTACTAGCTTCACTCTAAATACAACACTAGAAGCAGTAAATGTAATTTAATGTTAAGAAAGCATATTGAAGCTTGCTAAAATTTAATATTTAAATTTTTATAGAAATGCATCATATATAACAAATTCTCTCTTGTTATTGGTCATTTTTTTCTTTTATTACAATAAGCGGGAGTTGGTGATGGACAGGAAGGCCCAGCGTCCTGCGGTTCATGGGGTCGCAGAGTCGGACATGACTGAGTGACTGAACTGAACTGATCTAATCCCTAAAATATCTGTTATGTCTTCGTATAGCTTAATGTAAATATTTATGGCTTAACTGAGTTATTCTTTCATCAGGAATTATCATCAAGGGTTAAATAATGGTGATGATCCTGAATTAAATATTAAGAAATACAAATGTACTGATTGAATTCTTATAGCTCATCTGCTTTTAAAACATGTTTAAAAAACCTAGAAATTATGTTAAATACTGGATGCTTGGGGCTGGTGCACTGGGATGACTCAAAGGGATGGTACAGGGAGGGGGGAGGAAGCGGGGTTCAGTTTGGGAAATACCTGTATACCTGTGGTGGATTCATGTTGATGTATGGCAAAACCAATACAGTATTGTAAAGTAATTAGCCTCCAATTAAAATAAATGAATTTATAAAAAATAAATACATAAAAAGTAAAACAACCTAGAAGTTATGTTAAATAGTGAAAATAATATTTTATTTTAAAATGATCACAATCATATAGATAATAAAACAAGAGAAGAAACATCTTTTTTAAAAAATCCTTTTAGCTAAGATCAATAAAGTATGGAGACTTCCTTGGTGGCTCAGTGGTAAAGAATCCACCTGCTAATGCAGGAAACACTAGACATGAAAGTTCAATTCATGAGTTGGAAAAATCCCCTGGAGTAGGAAATGGCAACTTGCTTCAGTACTCTTTGCCGGGGTCCAGCCCCGGTGGATCCAGGGAATTCGAAGCGGGGACGGCGTCGGCGAGGATCAGGAAACAACTGCTTAATTAAACGTTAATTAAGAATATAAAGAGTAATAGAATAAGGATAGCTCAGTGAGGAAATTCAGTGGAGAAAAGAGGCTGAAATAAGGATAGCTCAGTGAGGAAATTCAGTGGAGAAAAGAGGCTGAAATAAGGATAGCTCAGTGAGGAAATTCAGTGGAGAAAAGAGGCTAAATAATTCAGCCAGAAGGTGAGAGAAAGAACGACATGGGGAGACCAAGTTTCGGTGAACAAGGCCCGCACTTTATTTTCCAAAGTAGTTTTTATACCTTAAGTTATGCATAGAGGATAATGGGGGAAGGGGTAGAGTCATGCAGCAAGCCAGGCTTTCTTCCTGCAAATTTATCATATGCAAAAGCTTAGGTGATTTGCATCATCTTCTGGCCCGGAGGCCTGTTAACATTTTAAGACCCTTTCTTCAGAAAACTTATTTTTCTCTAAAGGTGATTGGTCAGGAGCCACCCTCCAAAAGCATTAGATAAAGTTGCATTCCTACAGAGCAAAGGTGTGGTGGGCTATAACAAGAAAAAGAATTAACTCAAGGGTCCCAGGTTACAAACATTAAAGCTACTACTTACACCAATTATATTAATCAATACACTGCCAGGGACACAGCAGGTAAGGGATATGGAAACTTAGCAGCAAACATTGGCCCAAAAAGTGAAAATCCCTTCACCAATACAATTTCTAATCAATCTTTTAACTGCTCAAAGGAATCTGTATTTAGACAGTTTAGAACATCTCATGCCTCTCACATTTGGGAGGCTCTGAGCAATCACATGTGGCCTGAAAATCCTATTCAGGCAGGCTAGAGGACTTCCAAAGGAGTTTGTAGGTTGAAACACTATTACACCCAGGAACTTTATTAACTGGAGCTGTAAGTTAACTCTTTTTTCAGGGAGAGGTAGTGGGGGACAGCCCCCCAAAAAGTCAGAGGTGTAGGTGAAAGCACAAAGCAGAAAGTAGGCAGACTCTGGTTTTGGGGGGTAGATGCTCGAGAATTTCCAGGGGGACTCCTGAGGCTCGATCCCGCCTTTGCGTATGCTGAGCCGCCTTCCTCATGACCTTTGTCATGGGTGGAGCTCCTCACGCTGGCTCCTGGCAGTGATAGACTTCCAGTTGAGCTATTCCAGATCCTGAAAGATGATGCTGTGGAAAGTGCTGCACTCAATATGCAATATGCACTCAATATGCAATATGCCGGTTCCTGGCAACTCTTGCCTGAAAAATTCCATGGACAGAGAAGCCTTGTAGGCTACAGTCCATGGGGTTGCAAAAGGTGGGGCATGACTGAATGACAGCACACAAAATACTTTTAAGTATAATGCATTTAATGTAACTATAATTTTCTCATGTATAAATACATACTACATGTTGTATGGATTAAACTGTGTCTAACTTTCCAGTAAAATATACAATATAATGATTTATCTGTTAAAATAATTTTAAATATTAAAAACTTAGATTCACATGCACACACACACATATAAGTATCAATTGTTCGTGTAAAAAGAACATCCTCTGTTTTTCTCCCTACTTATTGTCCACAATTTTTTAGTTTGACAGAATATGAAAGTAATTTGAAATTGGAAAAAGTTATGTTTGCAACATAATAAAATATATGATTTCACCTCTTTTATGTTTTGATGAGCAGTTCTACAATTTAATGTGGTCTAATGTTGGATGTGAGAGTTGGACTGTGAAGAAAGCTGAGCGCCGAAGAATTGATGCTTTTGAACTGTGGTGTTGGAGAAGACTCTTGAGAGTCCCTTGGACTGCAAGGAGATCCAATCAGTCCATCCTAAAGGAGATCAGTCCTGGGTGTTCACTGGAAGGACTGATGCTAAAGCTGAAACTCCAATACTTTGGCCACCTCATGCGAAGAGTTGACTCACTGGAAAAGACCCTGATACTGGGAGGGATTGGGGGCAGGAGGAGAAGGGGATGACAGAGGATGAGATGGCTGGATGGCATCACCGACTCAATGGACATGAGTTTGAATAAACCCTAGGGAGTTGGTGATGGACTGGGAGGCCTGGCATGCTGAGATTCATGGGGTCTCAAAGAGTTGGACACGACTGAGCGACTGAACTAACTAGCTAACTAAATGTATCAGTTGCTTTTTCCATGGAGCATTTTGTTCTTGTGTCTTGAGCTATTTTTTTTTTCTTTTTTTGGCAAGAGAATAGAGATTATATTTATATTTATATAGTGATTTTGTATCCTGCAACATTGATAGACTCTCCTTTAATTCTTAAAACTTCTGGATTATTTCAGATTTTTTCTATGTACAATCATAAAATAGTCTAATAAAATTACACAATATTATCATTAAACATATGGTAGCTCAGATGATAAAGCGTCTGCCTACAATGCAGGAGACCTGGGTTCGATCCCTGGGTGGGGAAGATCCCCTGGAGAAGGAAATGGCAACCCACTCCAGTATTCTTGCCTGGAAAATCCCATGGACTGAGGAGCCTGGTCAGCTACATTCCATAGGGTCAACAAAGAGTGGGACACAACTGAGCCACTTGACTTTCACTACCTTGACAACCCAGGGGAAAAATCCAAAGAATGTTACTGGTGCTTCCAATAGTCATAGTTTGCTTAGATTCAGACAAATATCAGATCTCTAATTATCATGAAATCAAGAGATTTTAAAATACTCATTTATACTTATCTCCACCTGTTTCAGAGGAAGTATCTCAGAGGATTGTTCCTGTGAAGCACAGTTTTGACTCTATTTGTAGTAAGAACCGATTTGGCTTCCAAATAGATTTCAAAACCTCTGTCATAACTACTCTTAAGAAATGCAGTTGCCTTGCTAAGTTCTCTGTAATATGGTTTCCTTAGTTGCCAGTGTTTTCTCTTATAACTCACTTCTCTCATCCAGTCTCATGTGGGTACATCTGACTGTGGGAACCTTGGAGACATAGGAGCACCCTAGCTAAACATGAACCATGGAAGAAGTTGACATATGCTTGGAGAAATCCTAACTCCAGTATTTTCCAAATAGCTCCTGATAGAGGCTACATTTTGCTCCAAAACAGACTTTTTTTTTCTTTTAATGTGGGGTAAAAACACCAGTGGAGAAATAATTCCAGAAAGAGTGAAGGGATGGAGCCAAAGCAAAAACAATACCCAGTTGTGGATGTGACTGGTGACAGAAGCAAGGTCCAATGCTGTAAAGAGCAATATTGCATAGGAACCTGGAATGTCAGGTCCCTGAATCAAGGCAAATAGGAAGTGGTCAAACAAGAGATGGCAAGAGTGAATGTCGACATTCTAGGAATAAGTAAACGAAAATGGACTGGAATGGGTGAATTTAACTCAGATGACCATTATATCTACTACTGCGAGCAGGAATCCCTCAGAAGAAATGGAATAGCCATCATGGTCAACAAAAGAGTCCGAAATGCAGTACTTGGATGCAATCTCAAAAATGACAGAATGATCTCTGTTAGTTTCCAAGGCAAACCATTCAATATCACAGTAATCCAAGTCTATGCCCCAACCAGGAACGCTGAAGAAGCTGAAGTTGAATGGTTCTGTGAAGACCTACAAGACTTTTTAGAACTAACACCCAAAAAAGATGTCCTTTTCATTATAGGGGACTGGAATACAAAAGTAGGAAATCAAGAAACACCTGGAGTAACAGGCAAATTTGGCCTTGGAATACGAAATGAAGCAAGGCAAAGACGAATAGAGTTTTGCCAAGAAAAAGCACTGGTCATAGCAAACACCCTCTTCCAACAACACAAGAGAAGACTCTACACATGGACATCACCAGATGGTCAACACTGAAATCAGATTGATTATATTCTTTGCAGCCAAAGATGGAGAAGCTCTATAGAGTCAACAAAAACAAGACCAGGAACTGACTGTGGCTCAGATCATGAACTCCTTATTGCCAAATTCAGACTTAAATTGAAGAAAGTAGGAAAAACTATTAGACCATTCAGGTATGACCTAAATCAAATCCCTTACGATTATACACTGGAACTGAGAAATAGATTTAAGGGCCTAGATCTGATACAGTGCCTGATGAACTATGGACGGAGGTTCACGACATTGTAGAGTATACAGGGATCAAGACCATCCCCATGGAAAAGAAATGCAAAAAAAGCAAAATGGCTGTCTAAGGAGGCCTTACAAATAGCCGTGAAAAGAAGATAAGTGAAAAACAAAGGAGAAAAGGAAAGGTATAAGCATCTGAATGCAGAGTTCCAAAGAATAGCAAGAACAGATAAGAAAGACTTCCTCAGATATCAATGCAAAGAAATAGAGGAAAACAACAGAATGGGAAAGACTAGAGATCTCTTCAAGAAAATTAGAGATACCAAGGGAATATTTCATGCAAACATGGGCTCGATAAAGGACAGAAATGGTATGGACCTAACAGAAGCAGAAAATATTAAGAAGAGGTGGCAAGAATACACAGAAGAACTATACAAGAATGATCTTCACGACCCAGATAATAAAGATGGTGTGATCACGCATCTAGAGCCAGACATTCTGGAATGTGAAGTCAAGTGGGCCTTAGAAAGCATCACTAGGAACAAAGCTAGTGGAGGTGATGGGAATCCAGTGGAGCTCTTTCAAATCCTGAAAGATGATGCATGAAAGTGCTGCACTCAATATGCCAGCAAATTTGGAAAACTCAGCAGTGGCCACAGGACTGGAAAAGGTCAGTTTTCATTCCAATCCCAAAGAAAGGCAGTGCCAAAGAATGCTCAAACTACTGCACAATTGCATTCATCTCACATGCTAGTAAAGTAATGCTCAAAATTCTCCAAGCCAGGCTTCAGCAATATGTGACCTGTGAACTTCCTGATGTTCAAGCTGGTTTTAGAAAAGGCAGAGGAACCAGAGATCAAATTGCCAACATGCGCTGGATCATGGAAAAAGCAAGACAGTTCCAGAAAAACATCCATTTCTGCTTTATTGACTATGCCAAAGCCTTTGACTGTGTGGATCACAATAAACTGTGGAAAATTCTGAAAGAGATGAGAATACCAGACCACCTGACCTGCCTCTTGCGAAATCTGCATGCAGATCAGGAAGCAACGGTTAGAACTGGACTTGGAACGACAGACTGGTTCCAAATAGGAAAAGGAGTAAGTCAAGGCTGTATAATGTCACCCTGCTTATTTAACGTATATGCAGAGTACATCATGAGAAACGCTGGACTTGAAGAAGCACAAGCTGGAATCAAGATTGCCAGGAGAAATATCAATAACCTCAGATATGCAGATGACACCACCCTTACGGCAGAAAGTGAAGAGGAACTCAAAAGCCTCTTGATGAAAGTGAAAGTGGAGAGTGAAAAAGTTGGCTTAAAGCTCAGTATTCAGAAAACGAAGATCATGGCATCTGGTCCCACCACTTCATGGGAAATAGATGGAGAAACAGTGGAAACAGTATCATACTTTATTTTTTGGGGCTCGAAAATCACTGTAGATGGTGACTGCAGCCATGAAATTAAAAGATGGTTACTCCTTGGAAGGACAGTTATGACCAACCTAGATAGCATATTGAAAAGCAGAGACACTACTTTGCCAACAAAGGTCCGTCTAGTCAAGGCTATGGTTTTTCCTGTGGTCATGTATGGATGTGAGAGTTGGACTGTGAAGAAGGCTGAGTGCCAAAGAATTGATGCTTTTGAACTGTGGTGTTGGAGAAGACTCTTGTGAGTCCCTTGGACTGCAAGGAGATCCAACCAGTCCATTCTGAAGGAGATCAGCCCTAGGATTTCTTTGGAAGGAATGATGCTAAAGCTGAAACTCCAGTACTTTGGCCACCTGATGGGAAGAGTTGACTCATTGGAAAAGACTCTGATGCTGGGAGGCATCGGGGGCAGGAGGAGAAGGGGAAGACAGAGGATGAGATGGCTGGATGGCATCATTGACTGGATGGACTTGAGTCTGAGTGAACTCCGGGAGTTGGTGGTGGACAGGTAGGCCTGGCGTGCTGCGATTTTTGGGGTCGCAAAGAGTCAGACAGGACTGAGCGACTGAACTGAACTGAAAAACATCTAAGCATAATTTTAAAATGTGAAATGAACAAATGCCCCAAATATAGCACTGATGCATTTCTGAGGTAGACTAAACGAAATAATTCTGAAATCACATTTTGCAAGGTTATAATGCCTTGGAGTGTAAGTAAAACCTGCAGGAAAAGTCTGGTTTTCTGCCTATTTTTGCAAATGAAGCTTAATTGGAAAATGGCCTTGCCTAGTCATTTATCAATTATCTTGGGTTGCTTGCACTACAACAGCAGGCTTGAATAGTTTCCAAGAGACCATTCAGCTTGCAAATTCTAAAATATTATCTGGCCCTCTACACACCACACACACAAAAGTTGAACAACTGTTTAGATAGCATGCATAGATTTGTAGATTTGCCACTGGAAAAGAAAAAATCCCTGAAATTTGTTTATAAAGCCAGAGATACAGCAAATGCATAAAGAAAGGATATTTTGAGTATGTTTAGTTCATGATAGCAATAATTGCCTGAATGATGACAACTAATCAGTATGAGGCTGTGTAGCCTGATACTGGCAATTTAAGTTCAGAGTGTTTTTATTTCTTTAACAGTATTTGCAACCCATCTTAGGAATCTAACTGAAACGTACTTCCTCCTTTGTCACATGACATAGGTAATTGGAGGATCAGTTTGTTCAGTTTTCCTAGATGATTCTGTCCACTGAATTAAGAATGCTTTTTTGAGAGTGTTAGAAAGGAATGCACTTAAACCTGCTACAAACATATGGTTTTTCAAGTGGCTCTGACTTTGAAAGGGAACAAATTATTATAGAAAATAAGGAAATACTCCAGCTCAAATCTAAACTCAGATATAAGAGTTTTGAGTCAATAGCAACTTCTGATACCCCTGACACCCACAGAATGCTTAGCAAGTCTTCTGTAACAAAGGGATTCAAGTAGGAATCAATGTTCCTCAAGGGCCAATGGGGAGTCCTTTCTAACACACTCTTCTCCAGGCTTTGAGAATAAAACTCAGAAGGAAACTATATCTGAAAATTTGGCATAAGAAGGTCACCTGGAATCAAGAATTCAGAATCCCAAGAATGGGCCCCAAATCATCACACTCTACTCTTTAGAAGAAACAGAATTTGTCAATATTTGTTGATCCCATTAAATTCTCATCTAATAGGCAACCTATGTATATTTTCAATTAGTCACTGAAAGAATTCTTTTTACATCAGTGTCCCTTTTTTCTCCTATTGTATTTTTTATCACACTACCTTTTTTTTTTTTATTAAAAGGTAAAATCTTTTTAAAGAAAATTCTGTGTGCATGAAAAACAAGAAGTCTAATAGTCAGCATGGCATGGTATGACATCAAAGTTGCTTAACATATAGAAATTAAGGACTTTTATACATAGTTTTATGTAAGGCACCTGCCCAAAAATCACCCTTAGAAAAAAGAAAAAGGAAGTATTTTGCAACATTCGCATGAGACAGAGGGACTTATAACAGAGAATATACATAATATTTCATTCCTTGAGGAAAGTGTTGTGGTATGTAATGGTTTTCTCTTCTTTAAGATTAATAATTTTTACTACAAACTGAAAAGACTTTCATATCTGGTTACTATGCGCTTCCTCGACTTTATACTTGCCTGAAGCCATATTCTTCCTTCCAAACAAACCAGCTCCTCTCAGTTCCCTGGATGTATCGTGTTAGCAGTGCTTTTTGCCCTGGAAATGGCAACCCACTCTAGTATTCTTGCTTGGGAAATCCCATAGAGGAGCCTGGCAGTCTACAGTTCATGGGGTCGCAAGAGTCCAACGTGACTGAACACGCACACTTGCACCCTCGCTGTACAAACTTTCGTAACTTCTCCAACATATACCCATTCACATACCTACCAAAATTAAATGTTGCCTCTCATTCTTCAGTTTCCAGTTCAGTCTCCCTTACATTAGGCAGACATCCTGGCCATCGAACTCAATCAAACCCTTAGAAGCCCTTCTTTATACACTTAATAGTTTTGTAATATGGCTGATATTTGATAGAAAGTAAATATTTTTCTGAATGAGTAAATTATTAAAAGGTTCATCCAACTCATTTGTCTTTTGAAGACTACACATGGAAAAGCACAAAATGTGGTTTTATACCAAGAATGAGTGTACCTAGAGTTCCAGTACATGTTATTGTAAGTCAGTATTTTTTATGTTCCATCCATTGTCAGAAGCTGACAGAGAACCCAAGGTACATAAAGCTAAAATCATAAAGCATCAGCCTGCATTTCTGAGCTATTTAACAAAGAGATGTGAATTCTATCTCCTTTGTTTAGCAGTCTTTGGATTCTTTGTTCAACAAATATTTATTGAAAAAAAGCTACCCTGGCTCAGGCACTGTTATTAAAGTGTTGGATAAGACTTGGGAAGCTTAATTATGATACAGATGTAAACCATCTGTATGTAAACCATTTTCCTTTCTAGTTCTGAATTGGTAAGTAACTTTAATGCAAAAAAAAAAAAGGATTGTTTTTATGTTGTACTTTCTCACTACTCTCACACTTATTCTGCAATTACCAAAATTCCTGTGTTTTCATAAGCTGAAATATAGGAATAAAATAAAACTTTACAGAATAATATTTTCTTCTAATTGCAAATTGCTGTTACTGAAATACTAGAGTTCAAAAAGCACAACCCAAGAAACTTACACAACAAGCATTGCATCATCTTATTCAGTTTTTGTTTCTGTTGTACCTGTATTATTCTTAGTGCATACACAATAGAATTTCACTTTGCAAAAAAAATTATTAATGGCAAAGCACCATGGCTATATCTGTGTGATATAGTCATAAACAACACCTAAATCATGCTACATGTAGTTGCATACACATAGAAATCTTTACAAATATACATATAATTGTCTTTGCTAACTGTGTATCTGTGTTATCTCTTGCACTGGAATATTAGCTCCTGGGTAGCAGAATTTAGGAAATCACAGCAGTTGATGACTGCAGCCATGAAATTAAAAGATGCTAGTTTCTTGGAAGAAAAACTAAGACAAACCTAGACAGTTTATTAAAAACCAGCGACATTCCTTTTCCGACAAAGGTGTAGTCAAAACTATGGTTTTTCCAGTAGTCATATATGTATGTGAGAGTTGGACCATAAAAATCTGAGCACTGAAGAATTGATGCTTTTGAATTGTGGTGCTGAAGAAGATTTTGAGAGTCCCTTGGACAGCTAGATAATCAAATCAGTCAATCTTAAAGGAAATAAATGCTGAATACTTATTGGAAGGGCTGACACTGAAGCCAAACCTCCATTACTCTGACCGCCTGATGCAAAGAGCCAATTCATTGGAAAAGCCGTTAATGCTGGGAAAGATTGAAGGAAACAAGGAGAAAGGGTGCAGTAAAGGATGAGATGGTTGGATGGCATCACTGATTCAATGGACATAAGTTTGAGCAAACTCCAAGAGATAGTGAAAGAAAAGGAAGCCTGGAATGCTGCAATCCATGGGGTCACAAAAAGCTGGACACGATTTAGTGACTGAACAACAATGCAAGGAGCTGGTACAGTGTTATAAGGAGAGGTTACAACTGTGAGAATAGTGATTAAAAGTTATTTTAAATCATCTAAGTATAAGTGGTTTAGACTAATGTTGAAATTTGATGTTCAATGAAAACATATTTATTGAGAAAAAAGTAGAATAAGAAATTAGAGAAATCATCTTTTTTACATTTCCATTTGTCAAATTACTGCAAGTGGTATACTTATAAGCTATTCTCATACTGATCATTCAGTGAAGTAGCTACTAACTTATACTAAATTTCCACTCTGTAAGAGTTTTTTTTGTTGTTGTTTTACATGAAACTAAAAGATTTTCATCAAAAATTTCAAGATGTTTTTCAGTCTTGGATATGTACTTATGAGGCTAATTTAATGCCAAATTTTATTTTCCTTATTAAGCAGATTTATAGGGATGTATGTTTGTCACATGATAAATATATGTTTCAGAAACATATGGCAAAACCAATACAATATTGTAAAGTTAAATAAAATAAAATTAAGAGAAAAAAATAAAAACAAAAGAAATTAAAATAATTCTAGCATTTTATTGTTACCACAAGTGACTTTTTTAACAGACAAACACTGCCTTGAAGGGACTCTCTGCTTTGTGAGATAATTCACAGAAACAAATCCATTCTCTTTGTATATTTTTTGTATACTGTGGAAGAAGATCCTTTATATTCTGCAGGTTTGATGGCATTTTAAAATATCATCCTTAACAAATGTATTTGTCATGTTCAGAAAATGAAAATAAGAGTTAGAAGAAGACTTCCCTCTGAAGCCTGGGAGCACTCTCACTTTAGTGTTATTTCAAAAGCATAGAGCATGACACCAGCACGTGCCCCTCTGAGTTCATATTTGGATGAATAATCTTAAAAAGGAACTGAGGGCCAGAAGCCTATCTCCTATGACCCAGTCTCACTTCTCGGTCATGGGAGGGTAGTGTTTGTAAGATTGAGGTGAGAACCCAGCCCCAAACTGAAGAAACCTATAATCAGAAATCTCCTTCACTTTAAAATTGCTTGTCTTTGAAGAAGTAAATATCATGTTGTTTTGGTTTCTGAGTTAAGCACAGTACATAATCATTATACATAGCTTGAATAATATACTGATAATATAAGGAAAATACAACATTAATCCATAAATCCATTATATATTTCTTTCAGTTTTATCTAGAGATACTGAACATGGACAAAACTCAGCTATTGTGGCTTAAGCTTATGTGCAAATGATATTCAACTCTCCTGTGTTCACTTTTTCTTTCTGTGTGAAACAGAAGAATTAAGCTGAGTGACATGCTGCTAAATTGGGAGTTTCTATTAAAATGCTGAGAGCATATGTAAGTTAGAAGCTGATTATTTGTCAGATGGAGCAAATGAAAAAGATGGCTTCCAAGATGGAGACAGTCTGAGAGAGAATCGGTACTGCCCCTGTAAATAAATTCAAATTTCTCCATATCCTATAAAAGAGGCACAATATCCAGGGACCATAGTGGACCCAAGGCAGTGATGTTAGTCTGGGTAATTTAAACTTGGCATTTCCTAAAAAGATCTGCTAGATGAAACTAGATCAATGGGAGTTTACAAGTATAAAATGGGAGTTTACAATGGGTGACAATGTCTGAAACTTTGAAGTTGAAAGGAGGGTAGGAAGCACCATGTGAGGGTAAGGGATGGCTCATGAATAGGAGTCATACACGAAAGGGCCCAACTGGAAGGATGTGAAGAAGCCATGAAAATACCTTCAGGCAAATAGTTGCCTCTTGTTAATGCAGATGTCAAAGAGGAACTTACTATAAATACAGTGAGTTCTGACAGCATAGCTATGGGAGAGAAAAAAGTCAAGGAGGAAAGACTGAACAAGGGCTTGACAGTCATCTACTGCCAGGCCCTTGCTGGTCAATGGCAGGGTGAGGGATGTCTCACTTTATAATGAGGAATTAAGCTCTGAAAAATTTAATTGGATGAGCATTCTAATTTCTCAACTCAGTTTTGTTTGAAAATTGAAAGAAACTGAGAGATTGTCTTTCCTACCAACTATCAGAAATATCTTGAGCCTTCTGGAATTTTCATTCAATTGCAGGAAAAATATAATACTCTTGAATACTAAAGTAAATTTAGGAGATGAACCTTAGACTATGACTTAACAACCTCCATTGTTTGTACCATGCTTATACAACACACTATTTACCATTTCTATAATAATGTGGTGATGTAGCTATGTTTAGCTTATTTAAATCATTTTAATTTATGTTAAATTAAAATGCTCACCTTGTGGCATGTGCTAAGTTGCTTCAGTTGTGTCTGACTCTTATGGACTGTAGCCCACCAGGTTCCTCTGTCCATGGATTTCCTGGGCAAAAATACTAGAGTGGGTTGTCATTTCCTTCTCCAGGGAATCTTTCCAAATCAGAAATCAAACCCACATCTCATGCATTGCAGGCAGATTCTTTACAACCAAGACATCAGGGAGGCCCCTAATTTACAAAGAAAGAAATATGTTTATTTGTAACTAAGTATGGGCTTCACGACCCAGATAATTACGATGGTGTGATCACTGACCTAGAGCCAGACATCCTGGAATATGAAGTAAAGTGGGCCTTAGAAAGCATCACTATGAACAAAGCTAGTGAAGGTGATGGAATTCCAGTTGAGCTATTTCAAATCCTGAAAGATGATGCTGTGAAAGTGTTGCACTCAATATGCCAGCAAATTTAGATAACTCAGCAGTGGCCACAGGACTGGAAAAGGTCAGTTTTCATTCCAATCCCAAAGAAAGGCAATGCCAAAGAATGCTCAAACTACTACACAATTGCACTCATCTCAAATGCTAGTAAAGTAATGCTCAAAATTCTCCAAGCCAGGCTTCAGCAATATGTGAACCGTGAACTGCCTGATGTTCTAGCTGGTTTTAGAAAAGGCAGAGGAACCAGGGATCAAATTGCCAACATCTGCTGGATCATGGAAAAAGCAATAGAGTTCCAGAAAAACATCTATTTCTGCTTTATTGACTATGCCAAAGCCTTTGACTGTGTGGATCACAATAAAACTGTGGAAAATTCTGAAAGAGATGGGAATACCAGACCACCTGACCTGCCTCTTGAGAAACCTATATGCAGGTCAGGAAGCAACAGTTAGAACTGGACATGGAACAACAGACTGGTTCCAAAAAGGCAAAGGAGTACATCAAGGCTGTATTTTATCACCCTGCTTTTTTAACTTATATGCAGAGTACATCATGAGAAACGCTGGACTGGAGAAAGCACAAGCTGGAATCAAGATTGCTGGGAGAAATATCAATAACCTCAGATATGCCGATGACACCACCCTCATGGCAGAAAGTGAAGAGGAACTAAAAAGCCTCTTGATGAAAGTGAAAGTGGAGAGTGAAAAAGTTGGCTTGAAGCTCAACATTCAGAAACGAAGATTATGGCATCTGGTCCCATCACTTCATGGGAAATAGATGGGGAAACAGTGTCAGACTTTATTTTTCTGGGCTCCAAAATCACTGTAGATGGTGACTGCAGCCATGAAATTAAAAGACTCTTACTCCTTGGAAGGAAAGTTATGACCAACCATTCAAAAGCAGAGACATTACTTTGCCAACAAAGGTTCATCTAGTCAAGGCTATGGTTTTTCCTGTGGTCACGTATGGATGTGAGAGTTGGACTGTGAAGAAGGCTGAGCGCCGAAGAATTGATGCTTTTGAAGTGTGGTGTTGGAGAAGACTCTTGAGAGTCCCTTGGACTGCAAGGAGAACCAGCCAGTCCATTCTAAAGGAGATCAGCCCTGGGTTGTTTGGAGGGAATGATGCTAAAGCTGAAACTCCAGTACTTTGGCCACCTCATGCGAAGACTTGACTCATTGGAAAAGACTCTGATTCTGGGAAGGATTGGGGGCAGGAGGAGAAGGGGACAACAGAGGATGAGATGGCTGGATGGTGTCACTGACTCAATGGATGTTAGTCTGAGTGAACTCCAGGAGTTGGTGATGGACAGGGAGGCCTGGCGTGCTGCAATTCATGGGGTTGCAAAGAGTCAGACATGACTGAGTGACTGAACTGAACTGAACTGATATGCTGAACAAAAAGTTCATTTGAGTTTTATGTACCCTCTTATAGAAAACCTGAGTGAACTTTTTGGCCAGCCCAGTATTAGATACATTAGATGTTAACAGTGTCCCTGAAATACTTCATGGCAATCTAAATCTTGAAAGTGTTATTTGCTCAGTCGTGTCCAAGTCTTTGTGACACCATGGGTCAGGCTCTTGGGGCTCCTTTTTCCATAGAATTTTCCATGCAGGAATACTGGAGTGGGTTGTCATTCCCTTCTCCAGGGGATCTTCCTGACCCAGGGATTGAACCAGGTCTTCTGTATTGCAGGCAGATTCTTTACCATCTTGTTCTCTTACCATTAGATTCAATTTAAGCATGATTAAGAATATGTTCTGTGTACTGAGTTGAAAAATGACATTGTAGTAAAATAGAAAATGGGTTGATAGAACATGGGAATATTAACATAAAAATATTCTCTTTTTTTTGGGGGGGACCTTTTTTATTTTTATACATGACAAGATTTTACACCAAGAATTGTCAGTTAAATAGTACAAATTTACATTCATGAGGAATGTTAAAAAAAAATTCAACTAAAAAACCCACTTCTTCCTGTGACCACAATCCCAACATTTTACAGTGCAGAGGAGAAGGGGGCTGAGGGCGTGGGGGTGGGGGACACATGCAAAACAAGTCTCTCCCAAAAGAAATAAACTTCACATTCCCTCTCCACACAGGATCCAAATGGGAAGAGTTTAATTTACAGTTCATCTTTTTCAGCTGTAGATTTCTCTGCTGTTTCTTGTTCTTCCTCATCTGTTCCTGCGTCCATCTCTTCCTCTTCATCTTGCTCTGTGTCTTCTGCGGTGTCCTCTGTTGTTTCCTCAGGTTCTTCTTCAACCTTTGCATCAGGGTCGATGTTTAAGCTGAGGCGAAGCATTCTTTCTATTCTGTCTCCATATGCTTTAGTGTCTGGTAAAAGATATCCTGACCGCAGTGTTGCTGCTTCAAACAAAACCACAGCAAGATCCGAAACAGTTTTGTCATCTTCATCTTCCTTAACTCTTCGAAGCATGTCTCTGATCAGTGGGTGTCTGGGGTTAATTTCAAATGGGGTTATTCACAGTTCATAAACTTTCCTATTTATGTATGGAGCAGCAAGACTGAAACGGTTGAGGAACCTGCCAAAGAAGAAGAAGCAGCAAAAGAAGATAAAGAAGAAGCTGATGATGAAGCTGCAGTAGAAGAAGAGGAAGACGAAAAGAAACCAAAAACTAAAAAAGTTGAAAAAACTGTCTGGGATTGGGAACTGATGAACGATATCAAACCCATATGGCAGAGACCATCAAAAGAAGTAGAGGAGGATGAATACAAAGCTTTCTACAAATCATTTTCAAAGGAAAGCGATGACCCCATGGCATATATCCACTTTACTGCTGAAGGGGAAGTTACCTTCAAGTCAATTTTATTCGTACCCACATCTGCCCCACGTGGTCTGTTTGATGAATATGGATCCAAGAAGAGCGATTACATTAAGCTGTATGTGTGCCGAGTATTCATCACAGACGACTTCCATGATATGATGCCCAAGTACCTGAATTTTGTCAAGGGTGTTGTGGACTCGGATGATCTCCCCTTGAATGTTTCCCATGAGACACTTCAGCAACATAAACTGCTTAAGGTGATTAGAAAGAAGCTTGTCCGTAAAACTCTGGACATGATCAAGAAGATTGCTGATGAGAAATACAATGATACTTTTTGGAAAGAATTTGGTACCAACATCAAGCTTGGTGTGATAGAAGATCACTCAAATCGAACACGTCTTCCCAAACTTCTTAGATTCCAGTCTTCTCATCATCCAAGTGACATGACTAGTCTAGACCAGTATACAGAAAGAACGAAGGAGAAGCAGGACAAAATCTACTTCATGGCAGGGGCCAGCAGGAAAGAGGCCGAATCTCCTCCTTTGTTGAGCGACTTCTGAAAAAGGGCTATGAAGTGATTTATCTCACAGAACCTGTGGACGAATACTGCATTCAGGCTCTTCCCGAGTTCGACGGGAAGAGGTTCCAGAATGTTGCCAAAGAAGGAGTGAAGTTTGATGAAAGTGAGAAAAGTAAGGAGAGTCGTGAAGCAGTTGAGAAAGAATTTGAGCCTCTGCTAAACTGGATGAAAGATAAAGCCCTCAAGGACAAGATCGAGAAGGCTGTGGTGTCTCAGTGCCTGACAGAGTCTCCGTGTGCTCTGGTAGCCAGCCAGTACCGGTGGTCTGGCAACATGGAGAGGATCATGAAAGCCCAGGCATACCAGACAGGCAAGGATATCTCAACCAATTATTATGCCAGCCAGAAAAATATTCTTTTATATTAAATGTACCTATAGTAGGGTGTTAGTTAATGATTAGTAGTTGAACTGATTTATCAAAAATATTTATGAAATAATAGGTGATATAGAGATAACCATAGACCTTTCACTTTTTTTTAAATTTTATTTTATTTTTAAACTTTACATAACTGTATTAGTTTTGCCAAATATCAAAATGAATCCGCCACAGGTATACATGTGTTCCCCATCCTGAACCCTCCTCCCTCCTCCATCCCCATTCCATCCCTCTGGGTCGTCCCAGTGCACCAGCCCCAAGCATCCAGTATCGTGCATCGAACCTGGACTGGCAACTCATTTCATACATGATATTTTACATGTTTCAATGTCATTCTCCCAAATCTTCCCACCCTCTCCCTCTCCCACAGAGTCCATAAGACTGCTCTATACATCAGTGTCTGTTTTGCTGTCTCGTACACAGGGTTATTGTTACCATCTTTCTAAATTCCATATATATGCGTTAGTATACTGTATTGGTGTTTTTCTTTCTGGCTTACTTCACTCTGTATAATAGGCTAGCTGTGGTACATATACACAATGGAGTATTATTCAGCCATTAAAAAGAATACATTTGAATCAGTTCTAATGAGGTGGATGAAACTGGAGACCTTTCACTTTTGAAATAAAGGAGACAGAGCAAAACCTCCCAATGTTGAGCCACTCATTTGAAATTTAAAACATTCCTTCATTCATGCTTCTTCCATATATTCTGTAGAATTTTTAAACATAGTGTATTATAAAATATACTCTTATTCATAGATTTTGGGAAAGAGTGAGGAACAAGAGAAATATACAAAGGTGAGTAGAATTTATATTTTTCAAGATACTCAGTGTGCTGCTACCACTGCTAAGTCACTTCAGTTGTGTCTGACTCTGTTCAACCCCATAGACAGCAGCTCACTTGGCTCCCCTGTCCCTGGGATTCTCCAGGCAAGAACACTGGAGTGGGTTGCCATTTCCTTCTCTAATGCAGGAAAGTGAAAAGTGAAAGTGAAGTCGCTCAGTCGTGTCTGACTCTTAGCGACCCCATGGACTGCAGCCTACCAGGCTCCTCCATCCATGGGATTTTCCAGGCAAGAGTACTGGGGTGGGGTGCCATTACCTTCTCCATTCAGTGTGCTAGACACTTGCATATTAGGTTTTCATTGCTTCCTCACAATTTAGCACAAAATTGGCAGCTTAAAAAAAGATATATTTATACTGCCAAAATTTGCCCAGGTCAGAATTTGCAAGGGCTTGGCTAGACCCTCTGCCAAGGGTTTCACAAGGCTGCAATTAGGGCATCAATTGGTACTGTCTCATCTGAGGTTTGGGGTACTCTTCCCAACTTATGTGGCTGTTGGAAAAATGTATTTCCTTGCAGTGGTAGAACTTACAGCACTCTGCTTCTTCAAGCTATGAAACAAGCAGATGAGTGAGAGAGAGAAGAATGGGAAAAAGTGTTGGAAGAGTTTCTGCTACTTCAGTGTCTCATCTTGAGATCCTATTGTAAAAGGCTCAGCTGATTAGGTTGATTAAGAACCTTAATTATACTTGCAAAATTATTTTATCAGGCAATAAATTAGTCATAGGAATGATAACCCTTGATACTCAAGGATTCTGCTCACATTCAAGGAGGGGGAGGTATTTGGAACCCTCCTCATAATCTGCCTCCCAAAATCTGCTTCCTTTTTTCCAACAGAGTTTCCTGTTTTTACTTGTGATAATTGACAGGAAGCAGGTAATCTTGTCCTCTAGGTTTTGCTTCTGAAAGTGGACTTTACATAGCATCATGGCATACAATTCCTAATAAGAGATACTGAAAGGCACAAAATCAAATTGTTGCCTCTTATTTAAGTATCTGCCAAGAAAAAGGTCCATATAGTCAGATCTATAGTTTTTCCATTAGTCCTATATGGATGTGAGAGTTGGGCCATAAAGAAGGCTAAGCACCAAAGGAGTGATTCTTTTAAACTCTGGTGTTGGAGAAGACGCTTGAGAGTCCCTTGGACTTCAAGATCAAACTAATCAATTCTAAAGGAAATTAATTCTGAATATTCAGTGGAAAGACTGATGCTCAAGCTGAAGCTCCAATAATTTGGCCACATGATGTGAAGATCTGACTCATTAGAAAAGACCCTGATGCTGGGAAACTCTTAAGGCTGGAGGCAAAGGGGACAACAGAGGACAAGATAGCTGGATGGCATCACCAACTCAATGGACAGGAAGTTGAGCAAGCTCTGGAAAATGGTGAAGGACAGGGAAGCTTGGCATGGTGCAGTCCATGGGGTTACAAAGAGTCAGACAGAACTGAGCAACTGAACAACAGCAATTTAAGTATCAAGTTTGGATGAAAATTGAAGTTGCTATTTCTATGTTAAGACAAAGAGTGAAAAATGATAACTTAAAACAATTTCATGCGAGTTGTAAGATTTGAAGAGATTCAAAATTTTCTGTGTTCTAGAAAGTGTTTCAATGATACCCCTCTCCACGTGCCCCAGTGCTGAACATTCACCGGTGTTTGCCTTTATATCTATGTTGGTGGAGAACAGTAGGACACATTATACGATGTGAGTAGAACAGTCATGGAAACATGTAAGACTATGATATCTGAGAAACATCAAATGAGAAAGTTTCATTGGGAAGCATTTTTACTGAAGAAAATATCCATGAAATTATCTTTCTTTTTTTTTTATGAAATTATCTTTAATCTCTAGGAAAACTAAACATTAAAATCAGTTGGGTAATATTTTTTTCTAAAAAATATTTGACATGCAAAAACTGAAAATAATTATGTTACAGCAAGTAAATTTAAATCTTAAGAAGATAAAACAGCAAATAACAGCCATCTTGTTTTAATAAAAAATTGACATTAAATTAAGAAACAGAAACTATTACTAATACTCAGTTTACTCTTACGTCTTATGAGCTGTCTCCCTAACTATCTTAGAGATGACTGTTGAGATACTTTTGGGAGGCAGAGCAATAATGTTTAAGCCTGAGTCTTGAGCATTGCAATGTTCAATAATTCTATTGATGATATTAATATATGTATATATATATACACCTCAAATATGAATATTTTCCCAACAAATGCAATATGAAATAGCTTTATTCTCAGTATTCACAGTCAGGAAAAGTCATATAAAATATTTTTTAAAATTCTGAAAATCATCTGCTGACCCATGTCTCTACAAACAAATGTTTTAAGGTTTCTAGATTTCTCAATCAAGCCATACTGTGACACCTGTGGTCCTCAGAGCTGCAGTCAGTGATTTTAATTTTAATTCACAGATTTTTTTTTTTTAATGCATCTGTACAATATATCCGGAGAGGGCCCTGGCACCGCACTCCAGTACTCTTGCCTGGAGAATCTCATGGATGGAGAAGCCTGGTGGGCTGTAGTCCATGGGGTCGCTGAGAGTTGGACACGACTGAGCGACTTCCATTTCACTTTTCACTTTCATGCATTGGAGAAGGAAATGGCAAGCCACCCCAGTGTTCTTGCCTGGAGAATCCCAGGGACGGGGGAGCCTGGTGGGCTGCTGTCTATGGGGTCGCATAGAGTCGGACACAACTGAAGCAACTTAGCAGCAGCAGCAGCATACAATATATCAGTAAATCCTATCAAGCAATTTCCTAATGAAAAGTTCACTGGTAAATCCATGAGTTGAAACTTATTGTTGACTATACCATATTGTATTGGAGAACTGAACATAATAATTTATTAAAATTTAACAACCTAGAAGAGTAACCTAAACTTTTAAAAATAAAAATGAGTTGCTATTAGGCACCCAAAACTGCCCTCCTTCATTAAGAATTTAAAAATATAAAGGTGAGAAAAATAAAGTAATTTTTACTCTCACTAAGGTAAGATTATAACCTCAGATACATACTAATATATCAATATGCAATGTCAACATTTCATAAATGAATATGCTTTATAAATTATTGCAAATAAAATATATAATGTGAAAAATAAGCATATATATTCTCAGTTTTATATCACATTTTATATTTCCATCTAATTGAAATTTTAACCATATTACATATTTCAAATATGAGAAATTAGACACAAATGATATAATATGAAACAAATTAGAAAATATTTGAAATATTAAGCCATATAATAGGTTCAATTTGTGACTTAATTAAGGAAAATTGGAAAAAGCTTCCACAAATCTATTTCATTAAAGTTTATAGTGAAACCTGTCAATCATCTCAAGGCTGAGTGACTATGTCACTTTTCATTTGGAAAAATGAAAACATTTTCTCAATATCCAAATGATTGTTCTCATCCATTCAAAATACTCAAGAAAGTTCCCTAAGAAATATATCCCCCAAACACACACACACACAAACATATGCACACTCAAGGATTTTTCTTCTAAGTGCATATTATGTAAGAGTCTATTAAAAAAAATCAATATTTTAACAAAATGCATTTATCTGCAAGTAGAGAATATTTGTATATGTTCAATTAAAGTTTTATGGATTGTTGACAATTTCTGGATCCCAATTTATAAAAATTAATTAAGTGGTGCAGTGGTAAAGAATCCTGCCCATGCAGGAGACTCAAGAGATATGGGTTTGATCCCTGGGTCAAGAAGATGACCTAGAGGAGAGCATGGCCAAACTTGCTTGGAAAATCCCTCCCCAGGTCAGTAGGTGCCCAATATGCTACTGGAGATCGGTGGAGAAATAACTTCAGAAATAATGAAGGGATGGAGCCAAAGCAAAAACAATACCCAGTTGTGGATGTGACTGGTGATAGAAGCAAGGCCTGATGCTGTAAAGAGCAATATTGCATAGGAACCTGGGATATTAGGTCCATGAATCAAGGCAAATTGGAAGTGGTCAAACAGGAGATGGCAAGAGTGAATGTCAACATTCTAGGAATCAGCGAACTACAATGGACTGGAATCAGTGATTTTAATGCAGATGACCATTATATCTACTACTGTGGGCAGGAATCCATTAGAAGAAATGGAGTAGCCATCAGAGTCAAAAAAGAGTCTCAAATCCAGTGCTTGGATGCAGTCTCAAAAATGGCAGAATGATCTCAGTTTGTTTCCAAGGCAAGTCATTCAATATCATGGTAATCCAAATCTGTGTCCTGACCAGTAAAGCTGAAGAGGCTGGAGTTGATTGGTTCTATGAAGACCTACACAATCTTTTAGAACTAAGAACCAAAAAGATGTCCTTTTCGTTATAGGGGACTGGAATGCAAAAGTAGGAAATCAAGAAACACCTGGAGAAACAGGCAAATTTGGCCTTGGAGTACAGAATGAAGCAGGGCAAAGGCTAATAGAGTTTTCCCAGGAAAATGCACTGGTCAGCAAACACCCTCTTCCAACAACAATAGAGAAGACTCTACACATGGACATTACTAGATGGCCAACACCAAAATCGGATTGATTATATTCTTTGCAGCCAAAGATGGAGAAGCTCTATACAGTCAGCAAAAACAAGACTGGGAGCTGACTGTGGCTTAGATCATGAAATCCTTATGGCCAAATTCAGACTGAAATTGAAGAAAGTGGGGAAAACCACTAGACCATTCAGGTATGACCTAAATCAAATCCCTTATGACTATACAGTGGAAGTGAGAAATAGATTTAATGGACTAGTTCTGATAGACAGAGTACCTGATGAACTATGGACGGAGGTTCATGACATTGTAGTGTATACAGGGATCAAGACATCCCCATGGGAAAGAAATGCAAGAAAGCAAAATGGCTGTCTGAGGAGGCCTTACAAATAGCTGTGAAAAGCAGAGACGTGAAAGGCAAATGAGAAAATGAAAGATATAAGCGTCTGAATGCAGAGTTCCACAGAATAGCAAGGAGAGATAAGGAAGCATTTCTCAGTGATCACTGCAAAGAAATAGAGGAAAACAACAGAATGGGAAAGACTGGAGATCTTTTCAAGAAAATTAGAGATACCAGGGAATATTTCATACAAAATGGGTTCAATAAAGGACGGAAATGGTATGGACCTAACAGAAGCAGAAGATATTAAGAAGAGATGGCAAAAATACACAGAACTCTACAAAAAAGATCTTCATGACCCAGATAATCACGATGGTGTGATCACTCACCTAGAGCCAGATATCCTGGAATGTGAAGTCAAGTGGGCCTTAGAAAGCATCGTTATGAACAAAGCTAGTGGAGGTGATGGAATTCCAGTTGAGCTATTTCAAATCCTGAAAGATGATGCAGTGAAAGTGCTGCACTCAATATGCCAGCAGATTTGGAAAACTCAGCAGTGGCCACAGGACTGGAAAAGGTCAGTTTTCATTCCAATCCCAAAGAAAGGCAATGCCAAAGAATGCTCAAACTACTGCACAATTGCACTCATCTCACACGCTAGTAAAGTAATGCTCAAAATTTTCCAAGCCAGGCTTCAGCAATATGTGAACCGTGAACTTCCAGATGTTCAAGCTGACTTTAGAAAAGGCAGAGGAACCAGGGATCAAATTGCCAACATCCTCTGGATCTTTGAGAAAGTAAGAGAGTTCCAGAAAACATTTATTTCTGCTTTATTGACTATGCCAAAGCCTTTGACTGTGTGGACCCCAATAAACCGGAGAATTCTGAAAGAGATGAGAATACCAGACCACCCCACCTGCCTCTTGAGAAACCTGTATGCAGGTCAGGAAGCAACAGTTAGAACTGGACATGGAGCAACAGACTGGTTCCAAATAGGAAAGTGAGTACTTTAAGGCTGTATATTGTCACCCTGTTAGTTTAGCTTATATGCAGAGTACATCATGAGAAATGCTGGCCTGGATGAAGCACAAGCTGGAATCAAGCTTGCTGGGATAAATAACAATAGCCTCAGATATGCAGATGACACCACCCTTATGGCAGAAAGTGAAGAGAAACTAAAGAACCTCTTGATGAAAGTGAAAGAGGAGAATGAAAAAGTTGGCTTAGACCTCAACGTTCAGAAAACTAAAATCGTAGCATCCGGTCCCATCACTTCATGGCAAATAGATGTAGAAACAGTGACAGACTATTTTTCTGGGCTCCAAAATCATGGCAGATGGCGATTCTAGGGCCCCCCATCCCCCAATTTAAAGGACTCCTTGGAAGGAAAGTTATGCCCAACTTAGACAGTATATTAAAAAACAGAGACATTACTTTGACAGCAAAGGTCTGTCTAGTCAAGGCTATGGTTTTACCCATAGTCATGTATGGGTGTGAGAGTTGGACTATATAGAAGGTTGAGCGCCAAAGAATTGATGCTTTTTAATTGTGATGTTGGAGAAGACTCTTGAGAGTCCCTTTGACTGCAAGGAGATCCAACCAGTCCATCCTAAAGGAAATCAGTCCTGAATATTCATTGGAAGGACTAATGCTGAAACTGAAACTCTGATACTTTGTCCACCTGATGGGAAGAACTGACTCTGGAAAAGACTCTGATGCTAGGATAGATTGAAGGCATAAGGAAAAGGGAATGACAGAGGATGAGATGGTTGGATGGCATCACCTACTCAACGGACATGAGATTGAATAAGCTCCAGAAACTGTTGATGCACAGGGAGGCCTTGTGTGCTGCAATCAATGGGGGTCGCAAAGAGTCAGACATGACTGAACAACTGAACTGACTTATGCATTGGCAAATGTGTTCTTTACCACTAGCACCACCTGGAAAGCCCTTCATGCATATACACTAACGTCGCTCAGTCGTGTCCAACCCTTTGTGACCCCATGGACTGTAGCCTATCAGGTTCCTCCGTCCATGAGATTTTCCAGGCAAGAGTGCTGGAGTGGATTGCCATTTCCTTCTCCAGGGGATCTTCTCAACCCAGGAATCGAACCTGAGTCTCCCGCGTTGCAGGCAGACGCTTTACCGTCTGAGCCACCAGGGAAGCCCTAATGAATATACAAACATCTGTAAGTATCGATATATGTAAACATCTATATCTATACTGAGTTAAACATCAGTTTATACAGATGTATCTGATTGTAACCCATTGCCTGTTTTTAATTTTTTTTCCATTGTCAGATTTTAAGGATTGTTTGGATAAAAGTCCTTTTCACATGTATTTGAAAATATTTTGAGTCATGGCACATCATTTCATTCTAATCAGAACGTCTTTCATAGAATACAACTTTAGCTCTACGAAAGCCCAACTTAATTTGATTTTTTCTTTTTTGAATCATTCTTTAGGTGTTGTATCTAAAATTTCATTACCAAAAACATGGCCAGCTAGATTTTCCATCATGATTTCTTATAAAATTTTCTTTTAGGTTTGTGTTTTACATTTAGGTATCTAATGTATTTTGTGTTATCTGAAATGTGTAAGGTATATGTCTAGATTATTTTTTATACATGGATGCCTAAGTGTTTCAGTATTGTAGTATGTTGAAAAGATTTTTCATTCAGATGTTTTTGTGCCTTTATCAAAAATAAGTTGACTATATTTTCATGGTTATATTTTTGACTCACTATTCTGATCAATTGATTTATGTGTATCTTCTTCTGCCAATCTCATTCTGCCTTGATTACTGTACCTTTGTAGAAGATCATGTATCAAGTAGCATCATCCCTCTGACATTGTTCTTCTGCAGTATTAATATTATGTTTGCTATACTAGGTTTTCTGCTTTTCCACATAAACTTTTTAAAAATAAGACACCTCATGGTATTGGTTGAGGTAGCACTGAATCTAGAGATTTGGTTGGGAATAACTTGCATCTTAATAATTTTTAGTCTTATCTATATACATAAACTATTATACTATTTGTTTATGTTCTCTTTGATTTATTTCCATGAAATTAAAAGGCGCTTACTCCTTGGAAGGAAAGTTATAACCAACTTAGATAGTATATTCGAAAGCAGAGACATTGCTTTGCAAACAAAGGTCCGTCTAGTCAAGGCTATGGTTTTTCCAGTAGTTATGTATGGATGTGAAAGTTTAACTGTGAAGAAAGCTGAGCACCGAAGAATGGATGCTTTTGAACTGTGGTGTTGGAGAAGACTCTTGAGAGTCCCTTGGACTGCAAGGAGGTCCAACCAGTCCATCCTAAAGGTGATCAGTCCTGGGTTTTCATTGGAAGTACTGATGCTAAAGCTGATACTCCAATACTTTGGCCACCTCATGCGAAGAGTTGACTCATTGGAAAAGACTCTGATGCTGGGAGGAATTGGGGGCAGGAGAAGGGGACAACAGAGAATGAGATGGCTGGATGGCATCACCGACTGGATGGACATGAATTTGAGTGGACTCTGGGAGTTGGTGATGGACAGGTTGGCCTGGCCTGCTGCTGTTCATGGGGTCGCAAAGAGTCAGACACAGCTGAGTGACTGAACTGAACTGAATTGATTTCTTTCATCTGAATTTTATAGATTTTTACTTTCAGATGCTGTACTTATTTTGCTTTATACCTAAATATTTTAATTTTGGTGCTATCATAAGTTGTTTTGATTTTACCTGTTTCCTAAATTCCAATTGTTTATTGTACTTAAAAATGGACATAATTGACTTTTGTATCTTAACCATGTGTATTAATTTCCTATGGCTAGCATAGAAAAGTAACTACAAACTGGTGGTTTAAAATAACCAACATTTGTGTTCTCACACTTCTGGGAACTAGAAATCCAGATTTAAAGTGTGAGCAGAGTTATGCTCTATGTATAAGCCTCTGGTAAGAATTGTTTGTTGCTTATTCCTAACTGCAGTTTTTATCTTTCCATGCTTCCTCTTCCTTGGGCGGCAGTAACATTGCTCCAATCTCTGTCTCTGTTGTCATATTATGTTCTTCCTACTTGTCTCTGCCTAAATTCCCCCCTTTTTAAAAGGCTACCAGTCATATTGGATTAATGCACACTAATGGCTTCATTTTTGCTTGATATTATCTGCACAGAAATTCTTTTCAAGCAAAGTCACTCTCATAGGTATGTGAGTTAGGGCTAAGTGAAGTCACTCAGTCGTGCTCGACTCTTTGCGACCCCATGGACTGTAGTCTACCACACTCCTCCGTCCATTGGATTTTCCAGGCAAGGGTACTGAAGTGGGTTGCCATTTCCTTCTCCAGAGGATCTTCCTGACCCAGGGATTGAACCCAGGTCTCCCGCATTTTAGGCAGACGCTTTAACCTCTGAGCCACCAGGGAAGTCTACAGTACATCTTTTGGGAGATACACATCAACCCATAGCACTACGTACTCTGTGACAGTGTTCTTCTAACTAGTCAGTTCCAGGAATTTTCTGGTTGATCCTTTGAGACTTTATGCATAGATACTTATGTCATATGCAAACAGTCCTAGCTTTTCCCACCTTTTCTTGGTAGATACACACTTTACTTCCTTTTTCCCACCTCTTCTTGGTAGATATACGCTTTACTTCCTTTTTCTTGTCCTGTTGCACTAGGTAGGACTTCTAACACGATGATACACAGGAGTGATGAGAGAACATAGTTCTGTTCCCCATCTTATGAGGAAAACTATCAATTTTCTCACCGTTCAGTTTAATGTTAGCTGTAGATTGTTCGTAGGTGTATTTTATGAGGTTAAGAAAGTCTCCCTCTGTTCTTAGGTTGAATAGAAATTCAACATGACTGAGTGCTATATTTTGTCAAGAGTGTTTCTTTTTTTTTTTCCATATCAATTCATATGATCATATGAGATTTATTTTTTATCTTGTTGATAGGGTGAGTTATCTTGGCAAATTTTCGAATGTTGAACCAGCCTTGCATGCTGGAATATGTCCCATTTGGTCATGGTATAAAATTCTGTTATTGTATTGCCTGATTTGATTTGCTAATTTTCAGCTTAACATTATTGTTTCTATGTTTATGAGAGATGATGGTGTATAGTTTTTCCTTTCCTGTAATGTTTGTATCTGATTTTTGTATAGAGTAGTTCTGGCATCAAAAAAATGTAATATGTTGTGTTTATTCCCCTCCATTATGGAAGAGGTTGTGAAGAATATAAAATATCATTTTTTTTTCTTAAATATTTGGTACAATTTACTAGTGAAATCTTTAGTGCTTAATGATTTCTTTTTGGAAAGTTATTAACTATTAATTCAAATCTTTAATAGATTTATGACTATTTCAGTAATATATTTCCTATTGCTTGAGTTTTTGTGTTCCTCAAGAAATTGATCCATTTCATCTAAGTCATTAAATTTGTTGTCATAACCTTGCTCATAATATCCTTTTATTACTCTGGGTAACTTGTATCATACCAAGACTACACTAGCTTTTCTAAATTCATAAAGACTTCTATTTTTAGGCCATTTATTACATATTAAAGAAAAATAGAATATTATCCCTGTTCTCTGAAGTCTATTTTGTTTTACTTGGCTGTCTTAAAAAGATAAGAAATACGAGGTGATTTAAAAGTTGATGCCACACATAGCCTTCATTTCAGATCTCAGTGAATAGATAAACTATTAGTGACATGGTGTTACACTGAGTTTGAAATGTGATAGCTTCTTATATAAAAAACATGATTTGAGCATGTCACTGCTTCAAACACTGAATAATAATACACATAATTTTTATTATATAGGATCACTGCTACTTTGTAAAGGTGAAAAATAATAACATAATAAGAATAATAGCAACAATAATTAATATAGATGAGATAATATATATTTTTACATATTTTCACACGAATTGTCTCATTTGATGCACAGAGACCCATAATCTATAGAAAATGAGAATATCATGTAAATAACTAACTTGAAAATTTCCATATCTTGTGCTTGAATTCTCTTACAATACACACATTTGTAGTGGTAAAAGGTATCTTATTTTGGAGGCTAACTTTTTTCAAAGACTATTTTTTAGATACTAGCTTTCAGAAAATTTCAGGGAGACTATGAAGCCTAGAGTAAACTTACCAAGTTTTACCATTTCTAATTTACAAGAAAGGAACTCACCTGTTTGAATCAGTTCAGTCCAATTCAGTCACTCAGTCGTGTATGACTCTTTGTGACCCCATGGACTGCAGCACCTCAGGCCTCCCTGTTGGACAGGCCTCCCTTCAGGAGCTTGCTTAAACTCATGTCCATTGAGTCGGTGATGCCATCCAACCATCTCATCTTCTGTCATCCCCTTCTCCTTCTGCCTTCAATCTTCCCATCATCAAGGTCTTTTCCAATGAGTCAGTTCTTCACTTCATCAGGTGGCCAAAGTATTGGAGTTTCAGCTTCAGCATCAATCCTTCTAATGAATATTCAGGATGGATTGGATAGACTAGTTGGATCTCCTTGCAGTCTAAGGGCCTCTCGAGAGTCTTCTCCAACACCACAGTTCAAAAACATCAATTCTTCAGCACTCAGCTTTCTTCACAGTCCAGGTCTCACATTGATACATGACTACTGGAAAAACCATAGCTTTGACTAGACGGACCTTTGTTAGCAAGGTAATGTTTTTGCTTTTTAATATGCTGTCTAGGTTGATCATAACTTTCCTTCCAAGGAGTAAGAGTCTTTTAATTTGGGGGCTGCAGTCACCATCTGCAGTGATTTTGGAGCCCTGCCAAAATAAAATCTGTCACTGTTTCCGCTGTTTTCCCATCTGTTTGCCATGAAGTGATGGGTCCAGATGTCATGATCTTAGTTTTCTGAATGTTGAGTTTTAAGCCAACTTTTTCACTCTCCTCTTTCACTTTCATCAAGAGGCTCATTAATTCTTCTTTGCTTTCTTCCATAAGGGTAGTGTCATCTGCATATCTGAGGTTATTGATATTTCTCCCGGAAACCTTGATTCCAGGTTGTACTTCATTCAGCCCAGCGTTTCTCATGGTGTACCCTGCATATCAGTTAAATAAGCAGGGTGACAATATACAACCTTGACATATTCCTTTCCCTATTTGGAACCAGTCTGTTGTTCCATGTCCAATTCTAACTGTTGTCCTGACCTGCATACAGATTTCTCAAGTGGCAGGTCAGGTGGTCTGGTATTCCCATCTCTTTCAGAATTTCCCACAGTTTGTTGTGATCCACACAGTCAAAGGCTTTGGCATAGTCAATAAAGCAGAAACAGATGTTTTTTTCTGGAACTCTCTTGCTGTTTTGATGATCCAGTGGATGTTGGCAATTTGATCTCTGGCTCCTCTGCCTTTTCTAAAACCAACTGGAATATCTGGAATTTCACGGTTCACATATTGCTGAACCCTGGCTTGGAAAATTTTGTTTGAATATTACAGTTATTGCTATTCAGTGTATAATGTAATTCTGCTTACAATATGCAGAAAACTCTTAAGGCAGGGGCTGAAGGTATAAATAAATAAAGTTAATTATAGCACACTAAAAATATAGCAAAATTAAGTAGCTTCAAATGGGTAAATATGAATAGAACTTATTTTATAAAATATTGTATAAATTAGAAAAGATGCATATGTCTGTATGGAATATATATTCAACATCTTGAGGTCATTTTAAGTGAAAAGTATAGCATCTAAGATAATTTTTGAGCATATTAAAACATCTATAGAAGCTATTTTAAAGAAGTACATCATAATTAGCCTAAAATTGTAAAGCTTTTAAATTCAATTCAAATGTGTGTTGATACATTTTATTCTTCATCAGTTCTAATAGAGTCATTACCTGATGTTTTAAAAGATCTTTTTCTAAACTAATATTTAGCAGAAAGTCAAATCTATTTGGTAATTTAGATGTGTTCATTCATTGGAAGTGAAAGTGAAAGTCGCTCAGTTGTGTCTGACTCTTTGTGACCCCTAGGGCTATACAGTCAGTGGAATTCTCCAGGCCAGAATACTGAAATGTGTAGCCTTTCCCTTCTTCAGGGGATCTTCCAATCCAGGGATTGAACCCAGGTCTTCCCCTGCATTATAGGCAGATTTTTTTTTTACCAACTGAGCTATCAGGGAAGCCCTATTTATTCCTTATTTCAATAAATATTCAGAGATGATAAGGGTTATTAGACATTCTTAGAATTATCATGCACTCCAATACTGTTGCCTGGAGAATCCCATGGATGGAGGAGCCTGGTGAGCTGCAGTCCATTGGGGTCGCTAAGAGTCGGATATGACTGAGCGACTTCACTTTCATTTTCCACTTTCATGCATTGGAGAAGGAAATGGCAGCCCACTCCAGTGTTCTTGCCTGGAGAATCCCATGGACGGAGAAGCCTGGTGGGCTGCAGTCCATGGGGTCGCACAGAGTCGGACGCTACTGAAGCGACTTAACAGCAGCAGCAGCAGCAGGAATTATCTGGGTGGTGGATTCTGTCCTGACAGGATAAAGAAGGATGTCTGATGGAATTATGGGGGCATATCATTATGCCCAAAAGAAAATATAAAGGGAAACTGAGTCTTGTAGCAGAAACTACAGCTTCAAATCAAGCACATATCTATGTCTTGTGAACTTCCATACAAGATCTTTCTCTATTTAGCATCATTTCTCTCAACTATAAGAGTTTTAAACTGGATCATTTATAATCTCAGGACAATGATTAAGAGTGCTTGGAATCATAGGTCTGAAGTGAAGCAATGATTTGAAACACATCTTATTTTCATTTAAAAGAGCAATCAGAGGCAAGGCACTGAAATCTACTTGATAGATTAAAAAATACAACAAAATACTAGCATATTAAATCCCCAACAATACATTATAAGGATCATATACCATGATCAAGTGGGATTTACTCCAGGAGTTCAAGGATTTTTTTTAATAACTGCAAATTGATCAATGTGATACACACATTAATCAATTGAAAAATTAAAACATGATCATTTCAATAGATTCAGAAAGAACTTTCAATAAAATTCAATATCCATTTATGATAAAAGCACTTCAGAAAGTGGACATAGAGGGAACATATCTGAATATAATAAAGGCCATATATGACAAACCTACAGTGAACATCAAACTCATTGGTGAAAATCTGAAGACATTTCCTGTAAGATTAGGTATAATACAAGGTTTTATAATCAGACAAAAATGAAATAAATTCAAACTGGAAAAGAAGCAAAACTGTCACTATTTGCAGATGATATGATGCTATATACATAAAAATTTTCTTTAAGTTAATTATTTTAATTTTATATGATAAATGCTATACAGAAAAAGAAAAGAAAACCGAAGATGGAGTTAGACCTAGAAGTTTATATACCATTAAAAAAATTATTAGAGTTTAGTTGATTTACAATGCTGTGTTAGTTTCAGTTGTAAGGCAAAGTAAATCAGATATATATATATATCCACCTTGTTTTGGATACTTTTTCCATATAGGCCATTGCAGAGCACTGAGTAGAGTTCCCTGTGCTATACAGTGAAAGAAAAAAAGAAAGGTAAAAATAAATGAAAATCTGTCGCTAAGTCAGTTCCCAATCCCTAACCATACAAATGGGCAAAAGGTAGATGAAAAGCTGCTCAGCATCACAAATTATTTAGAGAAATGAAAATCAAAACTACAATGAGGTATCATCTCACATCCTTCGGAATGGTCATCATCAAAAAAAACCTTTTACACACAAAAAATGCTGTAAAGGCTGTGGAGAAAAGGGAACCTTTCTACACACATGGCTTCAGGGACCCCAGAAGTGCTTTATGAGCTTCCCCAGAAAGGTAGGACCCTGCTGCTGTTTCAGCTGATTCACTGCATTTCTGATCCAGAATGGTATTCTGGAAACTATGGACTGTATTGGACTGGGGCAGAAAATCACACCCAAACCTTGGCATTCCTGCTAGGAACTTTTTACCAGGAGTTAATTCAGAATTGGGCTTCCCTGGTGACTCAGATTGAAAAGAATCCACCTGCAGTGCAGGAGACCTGGATTTGATCCCTGGTTTAGGGAGATCCCCTGGAGGAGGGCATGGCAATCCACTCCAGTATTCATGCCTGGAGAATCCCCATGGACAGAGAAGCCTGGCAGGCCACAGTCCACGGGTCTCAAAGAGTCAGACATGACTTAGTGAGTAAGCAGAGAACAGCATACCTACATTGTTGGCAGGATTGTAAATTGATACAACCATTATGGAGAACAGTATGGAGGTTCTTTAAAGAACTAAATATATAGTTTTGTATTCTGTTGGGAGGATAGCCTCTGCCATCTCAGCTAAAATTGCCAAAGATCTTAGTAGTGGATGGATTTTTAACAATTTGAGGAGTCGACTCCTTAGAAGAGACCCTGATTCTGGGGAAGATTGAGGGCAGGAGGAGAAAGGGGAGACTTAAGATGAGATGGTTAAGATGGCATCACTGACTCAAAGGACATGAGCTTGAGCAAACTCAGGGAGATAGTGAATGACAGGGAAGCCTGTTGTGCTGCAGTCCCTGAGGTCACAAAGAGTCTGACAGTACTGAGCGACTAACACTTTCATTTCCCTACACACACACACACACACACACACACAATGTATTTCAAGCAGTCAGGCATTCTGGCTGCCTAAGGTAAAAATACTTGCTTTACCTATCACAATACAGCCTATCTACAGAACTCTGAGTCTGTTCTGATAAGGGATATTTCATCAACACTATAATGCTCTATTTCAGTGTGCTTTGCTTGTAAAAATTTTAGCTGCACTTTATCTTTTCAAGAGACATGTGGTTCTTATAGAAAGAAATAATTCTTAAGTAAAATGTCAGTGTGCTTGATATTTCCTTTGTGCTCTTTAAAACTGTGTCAGGTGTTTCAGTAACAAAATGTAAAAGATAAAGGATTTGGATTTCACTTTCTTTTTTTTTTTTTAAACTTATGCAGCAATTTATTTCAATTACATTTTTTTTTGTATTTCTTTTTTTTTATTTTATTTTTAAACTTTACAATATTGTATTAGTTTTGCCAGATATCAATATCTGGATTTCACTTTCTTGATCTGACTTTTTATTCCAATGCAGTGATTACATGCACTTGCTCACACAGTAACCACGTCAGGGGATAATATAGCAGTTTTCTGGTGAGGAAAGTTTACAAAGAACATTCATCCTACTTTTATAAGAGATCTGGGTAAATGAGCACTTTAAAAGCCACACACAAAAGCCTTAATCACAGATACTCACACAGTCACTGGACAGAGACATTCAGAAAAAGATTTTTTAAGTACATGGCAAGAGCAAGTAGGTCTTAAGGAAAAGTAACTCTGTTAGGATAACACATGACTAGTGACTCAGCACTTTTAGAAGTGCTTAAGTTTGTCAATCAGTTAAATAGTGATGCAGCAGCCTCAAGATAATCTGAGAATTAGTTAGGAATTCATGTTTGGGTTCTCACCATATATCCATCAAATCAGAATCTTCATTTCAACCTATGCATATTAAAGATTGAGAGCATTGCTACAGGTTGGTTTGGGCCATGGGTTTCACTATTTGTAAATAGTCTTCAGATACTCTCCCTAATATATGTTAAATATGTTAATTAGCAAAAGGAAGCAGTTTATTATTTTACTTTGTCCTTTTAAATTCATTCTTCTGATAATGAGGTATGATCATTGAAATGGGTACAAAATCTAAATGAATTGGCTAAGTGCAATCCCTCTCCTTTAAGCTGAACAAGGGTTCACCACTTGCTCTCTTAGTTTCCACCTCTGTGAGGCAAAGATTCTCTCATATTTACAAATGTATCCCAATGGAATAGCACATGGACTATTTTAAAGTGCATGGTCAGTAAATATTAGTGGAATATGTGAAAGAAAGACAAGGTAAAAGAAATATAACATCATTGAATAAAGTAACCATTTTTTGGAAGAAATTCAAATAATGCCATAGACTTCAAAATTTTTTCTTTATAAAACTTATGTATGTTGTATAAAATTTCCAGAGTATTTTTTTCCTAATACAGGTATTGACAACATAGAAAAGAAATGCAAAAAAGCAAAATGGCTGTCTGGGGAGGCCTTACAAATAGCCGTGAAAAGAAGAGAAGCAAAAAGCAAAGGAGAAAAGGAAAGATATAAACATCTGAATGCAGAGTTCCAAAGAATAACAAGAAGAGATAAGAAAGCCTTCTTTAGCGATCAATGCAAAGAAATAGAGGAAAACAACAGAATGGGAAAGACTAGGGATCTCTTCAAGAAAATCAGAGATACCAAAGGAACATTTCATGCAAAGATGAGCTCAATAAAGGACAGAAATGGTACGGACCTAACAGAAGCAGAAGATATTAAGAAGAGGTGGCAAGAATACACAGAAACTGTACAAAAAAGATCATCATGACCCAGATAATCACGATGGTGTGATCAACGACCTAGAGCCAGACATCATGGAATGTGAAGTCAAGTGGGCCTTAGAAAGCATCACTACGAACAAAGCGAGTGTAGGTGATGGAATTCCAGTTGAGATACTCCAAATCCTGAAAGATGATGCTGTGAAAGTGCTGCACTCAATATGCCAGCAAATTTGGAAAACTCAGCAGTGGCCACAGGACTGGAAAAGGTCAGTTTTCATTCCAGTCCCAAATAAAGGCAATGCCAAAGAATGCTCAAACTACTGCACAATTGCACTCATCTCACACACTAGTAAAGTAATGCTCAAAATTCTCCAATCCAGGCTTCAGCAATATGTGAACCGTGAACTTCCTGATGTTCAAGCTGGTTTTAGAAAAGGCAGAGGAACCAGAGATCAAATTGCCAACATGCGCTGGATCATGGAAAAAGCAAGAGAGTTCCAGAAAAACATCTATTTCTGCTTTATTGACTATGCCAAAGCCTTTGACTGTGTGGATCACAACAAACTGTGGAAAATTCTGAAAGAGATGGGACTACCATACCACCTGACCTGCCTCTTGAGAAATTTGTATGCAGGTCAGGAAGCAACAGTTAGAACTGGACAGGGAACAACAGACTGGTTCCAAATAGGAAAAGGAGTACATCAAGGCTGTATATTGTCACCCTGTTTATTTAACTTATATGCAGAGTACATCATGAGAAATGCTGGACTGGAAGAAACAAAAACTGGAATCAAGATTGCCAGGAGAAATATCAATAACCTCAGATATGCAGATGACACCACCCTTATGGCAGAAAGTGAAGAGGAACTCAAAAGCCTCTTGATGAAAGCGAAAGTGGAAAGTCAAAAAGTTGGCTTAAAGCTCAACATTCAGAAAACGAAGATCATGGCATCTGGTCCCATCACTTCATGGGAAATAGATGGGGAAACAGTCGAAATAGTGTCAGACTTTATTTTTGGGGCTCCAAAATCACTGCAGATGGTGACTGCAGCCATGAAATTAAAAAACGCTTACTCCTTGGAAGGAAAGTTATGACCAACCTAGATAGCATGTTCAAAAGCAGAGACATTACTTTGCCAACAAAGGTTCATCTAGTCAAGGCTATGGTTTTTCCTGTGGTCATGTATGGATGTGAGAGTTGGACTGTGAAGAAGGCTGAGAGCCAAAGAATTGATGCTTTTGAACTGTGGTGTTGGAGAAGACTCTTGAGTGTCCCTTGGACTGCAAGGACATCCAACCAGTCCATTCTAAAGGAGATCAGCCCTGGGATTTCTTTGGAAGGAATGATGCTAAGGCTGAAACTCCAATACTTTGGCCACTTCATGCGAAGAGTTGACTCATTGGAAAAGACTCTGATGCTGGGAGGGATCGGGGGCAGGAGGAGAAGGGGAGGACAGAGGATGAGATGGCTGGATGGCATCACTGACTCGATGGACGTGAGTCTGAGTGAACTCCGGGAGTTGGTGATGGACAGGGAGGCCTGGCCTGCTGCGATTCATGGGGTCGCAAGGAGTTGGACATGACTGAGCGACTGATCTGATCTGATCTGATTCCATTTTACATAAGCCTGTTTGAATACAATGTTATCTTAAATATTTATATTATTCCTTCATATAGATAAAAACTATTTTTTAGCTTTAGATGGCATTTGCATTATATAATTTCATTTAACAGCAAATGATATTCATATTTAATTACTAAGGAATCATATATGCATATATATATTTATGTATGTATATATAAACTGAATCTCTGTGCTATACACCTGAAATTAACAGTATTTTGTGAATCAAATATACTTCAAGGAAAATACTTAGTATCATTATTGCTCTACTTACCTAATCTCAAACCAAATATGAACCATTCTCATTTACTTTTTTAATGTTACAAAATGACTTCTATCTTGAAAAATTTTCCCAAATTAGTCCTTTAAAATATACTGACTTTTATATATAAAATTTAGTACACAATTTTATATTTTTCCAGTGGTTGATTCTTTTCTCTTCTGACATCCATATTTGACATGTTGGTAAAACAGGCTTCATCCTGAAACTGATTTGGCCTCATGTACAGTACTCCTCTATTTTTTTGTTCTCCATCTCACGTTTTGATAATTACATCTCAGTGGTTTTCCCTGAAATTTTAAGTCATCTTTGAATATAAAGTCTTCCTTTAGAAAAATATATTTATTCATATGGCTTCAGCTGTCTTCCTCATGTTGATGATTTCAATATCAAACATAAAATATCTAAACCTGAAGTTTTTGCCTTGCTCTCCAACCTTCACGGAATGTCTCTCTTATATTCCTGCTTCCAGTATTTTCCACAAAAATGCTAATTCTTATTGTTCCAAATCAATATTTCATCTTTGACTTATCCTTGTTTTTAAATCATATATCATAGTCTATTGATAACTCCTAAATATTCCAGAAGGGTATCTCGCCATTCTTGTAATTCTTGAAAATTTTTGAATTCATAGTTTTGATTATTTATTTTGGTGTATTTTGTTAATCTCTTAACTGGTCTGCCTATGTCTTATAACTTAAGGCTACCTACTTTATGCTGTCGCCACTATGTTTCTAATTCAAAAAACTAATCTTGGTTACCATTTGGAATGTGTTGCTGTTGTTCAGTCGCCCAGTCATGTCTGATTTTTTGTGACCCCATGGACTGCAGCACGTCAGGCTTCCCTGTCCCTCACCACCTCCCAGCATTGGCCCACGTTAGTGTCCATTGCATTGGTAATGCCATCCAGGCGTCTCACACTCTGACGCCTTCTTCTCCTTCTGCCCTCAATCTTTCCCAGCATCAGGGAAGCATAATCCTATATAACTCGTAACTACTTCAGAATAGAACATCCCTAATGGAACAGGCAAAACCTTTCATAATTTGCACTGCTCCTACTCAAAAGCTGTTCTTTTGATTCATTCTTTTTCCCCTTACATCCAACCTAAGTATTATGTGCTTTGAGAAAACATACTTTGATGCTCTCTTCCTCTTGCTGTCTGAGGCATACTTTTAAAAACTTTAAATCATGGTTTTATATCTACTGGGTTCCTTCTTTAAAAAGTATTTTTTTTTAATTGAGGAAAAATTGTTTTACAATGTTGTGTTGGTTTCTTCTCTACAATGTGAATCAGTTATGAGTACATATGTTCCTTTCCTCTCAATCTTCCTTCCACTCCTGCCGACCCTTTCATCCCTCTAGGTTGTCACAGAGCACCAGGCTGAGCACCCTAATTGTATGCAGGGATTATCTTCAGTTTCAGCAATACTATTGGGAATAGAGAAGGTTACTTTAAAAAATGTATTAACTAAAATATATAAATCCTTTCTTATGGCAAAGTTAACATTTCTGGGATTGGAAACAGGAAGATCAGCTTGGCCTCTATTACAATATCCCAGTAAGAGAAGATAACATCTTGAAGGAAAAGAATAACATTGAAGATGGTGAGCAGCAGGGATGATGTGCAAAATCTTAATGCCTGGAGTAGCATGGCTGATGAAAGTTCGCAATGGATTCCATAGCAGTTAGTATAGTTGCTAGGTGTCAGAAAATATTTTGAAAATATGTTACATGCATTTTTCTTAGAGATTGGATAAAGGATATAGCTTCATGCTGATGATATTTAAAGAGAAATTTTAGCAAAAATATCACACCCAGAGCAAGGCAAACTTAAAAATCTAAGCAACTTCACCAGGAAACATATTTATACAGAGTAAAGTGAGAAATCTAAAATGCATGATGGATTTCTGTTTTTATTGTTTAGTCACTAAGTCATGTCCGACTATTATGTGACCCCATGGACTGTAGCCTGCCAGGCTCCTCTGTCCATGGGATTTCTATGTCCAGGCCAGGATATGGAACATTTCCTTCTCCAGGGGATTTTCCTGACCCAGGGATCAAACCCATGTCTCTTGCATTGGCAGGCAGATTCTTTACCACTGAGCCATCAAGGAAACTGTATAATTTGCTGCCTATCTTCATTTAATAGATGTGTAATTTTAATTTGAGAATAATTAACAATTTTTTTCCCCTGCAGATAAATCTAGGATCCCTCCTTCTGAATTCCAACCATAATCAGCTATTGATATTCCAGTGATTGCCCTACTGATCACCTTTACACTGGCTGTCCTTCCATACTTTATCATACTTCAACCAATATTGTCATCAAAGATTATGCAAAAACAAAGGCACACACCCCTGACCTAAAGGTGTTGGAATTTAAAGGAAGACAGGTTAGGAAATATAATGAAGGAACCAACTTTTTCAAAGGTATGAACTGAGGGTTTGTATCTGTTATACTCTCTAATCTAAGGGGCAAGAATTTACTCACAATTAAATCTCCTATGAACCATTATTTAAAAATTCATCTAAACATACTTATATTTGCAAAAGACAGAAGAGATTTGCTAATATTCCCTTTGCCATTGATTTTATTTTGAGAGAAATGATGATTTAAGAGCTTTGATAGTATGTATAATAGGCATATATTTGTATTTGTCTAGAAATAAAAACTTGGCAATTTTATGAAATTATGTTCATGTGAGAAAGAATACTCATAGAGCAGATATAACTCAACCATATGCCTCATTCCTTGGAAATTTATTCAGTCAGTGTGCCAAGAAAAATATTGAATAAAATTGATGTTTTCATGGTTTATGAACCAGTAAAATGGAGTGAACTACTTCTACTGAACACAGCAAGAATTCTTCAGTTGGTCAGTTGCCCTAATATTTATGGTTCATTGATTTAATTAGAGCCTAGTAAAATGATTTCATTATGAAAGAAAATGTTTGATGGGCAAAGACAGCTATGTGAATGTGTTTTTATATGCTTATAAGATCATAAAGAACACTATTTTTAAACAGCTTTATAAAAATATAAGGCAAAATGAATAAGTAGACATGAAGAATGGGGGAATTTAAATGCTTCTGACCAACTGAAGCAACTGAGATATTCTTAATTGTTTAATTTTGCTTTTTATTTTGTAGATTTTTTTCTAAATTAAATTATTAACTTAATAACTCTTAAGCTTTATTATTGTATTTGAAAGTTAATTTTAAAAACATTCAAAGTAATATTGAGAAACAACTGTAATTATAACACATGATTTATTTTTATATATTTTATCCAAAAAATATGCATTCTATGCTAAACTCTCAAAAGGTAACATAGCTACACAACACAAATAAGATACTATTAAATATTTTTCAATGAAATTAAGCCAAGTAACTTTCAAATTTTCACAACATCAAGAAAATAGTAGACCAAATTTTTGTTTTGGGTTTTGCAAATTAGTCCCCAAAGAATTTGCCCAGCAACACATCCCCATACTGTGTACATGCTCTATATCTAGTTCCAAGAGCTAAAGCTTGGGTTTTCCTCATGTTGAATATGGATTATCCTCATGGCCAAATTTGACCAAAAGAATGTGTTACAAGTGGTAATTTGGATTTCTGAGCTCAGGCATTTGAAAATACAGCAAGCTTCACTTCCTGTTTTGTGGAATCCAGTTGTCATCCGGTGTGAGCTGCTAGGAAAAACTACTGAAAGAAGAGCCAAGAGGTGAGTGAGAAAGTTTCCAAGCATATGGCCTAAATCAAAACAGTCCATCTTTCCCCAAGGCCTTCCAGCTACACTATCTAAGACCCTAGGCACATGAGAAAAGTCATATTGAATGTTGTAGCCAAGGAGACATTATGTAGAGGACAGATGAGATGTCACTACTGGACCCACAGAATTGTAAGACATGATAATGTAGTGCTGTTCTAAGCCACTGGATTTTGGAGTAGCTTATTCTGAAACAATTGACAACTGAAGTAAGAGTGAAACACCGATAGCTGCAGGTTTATCCAACGATTAAGCTTTTATACTGTAATTGTGTGTGATGTAAGTGAAGGAAGTTGAAAGCCTTGGAAAGCATGGACTGGAAATCATCTCCATTTGTATAAAATGAACTTTTCAGTTAGCAACTTATTAGTATTCACCTGCATGCGCTGCAATCCAGTAGGAGAGATAGAAAAAAAAATGAATAACTCATGTTAATTCTGTCCCAATATTTGTCTGAGAGTTACTAGTAGGATAGAGGATGAGGGGGTTGAATTACAACACTGCCTCAATGGACAAGAGTTTGAGCAAACTCCAGGAGATGGGATAGGGAAGCTTGGCATGCTATACTCCATGGGGTCAAAAAGAGTTGGACATGACTTAGCAACTAGACAACAACAACTTGAATACCTGGGAGATGTAGAACACTGATAATTAGTTGAATAGTAAACTTGAGAATTTTAAAATTATTTTTTGCTAAACATTTTCTTTGCAGGAAATAGACTCATGTTTAATTAATCCCAGAAGAATCTGTGTTTTTCCGTAATTTGAATTAAATCATTAATCATTTAAAATACTATATTTACACAATCAGTGTTATTTCCATTCTCTTGGTTATTTCTTGGGTAGAGAATACATTAGTCTCATTTATATTGTGTTACCAGGGAAAAACTACAGATATAGCCATTGTTCACATGGTTGGATAAAACAGGCTTCATCTTTTTTTTTTTTTCTTGTAATTGTTTAGTTTTTATTTGCCCTTATATGTCGTCCAAAATATTGCATTAGTTATTTGCATATGAAGTTTCAAGCATGTATTATTTGGCCCTGTTATAAACAGCAGCAGCAGAAGCTTGCATAAGTTAAATGTAATAAGTAACATTTTACAACACCTCATTCATAAATACTAGACTTGTGCTTCGTCAGTATAATTAATGCAGCAATATTTCTTGAATTTAAATCTGAATTTCAAATTTACTCTCAATTAAGTAACACAAAGTAACACAAAGATTGCTTATATTAAATCAACATAACCAAAAAAGTAATTGTTATTAACTGTCATGCTCAGGTACTATAGTCCTGTTCGACTTTTTGCAACGGTATGGACTTCGTTCTGTTCATAGGCTTTTCCTGTCAAGGATACTGGAGTGTGATGCTGTGCCCTTCACCAGTGCATATTTCTGACCTAGGAAGCAAACCTGCATCTCCTGTGCCTCCTGCATTGTAGGCAGATTCTTTATCACTGAACCACCAAGGAACCCTTTTATTAACTTCAGTCTAAATTTAAAATTTACTATTCTAGGAATAGCCATGGACTTATATATATGTGAATTTCATTAAACTAACAGTACTAATTAGATTCATAGTTATTCATTTATTTATTCATCCACATAAAAAATTGAGTGCTTTCCGTTTCTACACATGGGATGATTGCCAGGGACACCAGGGTGAATGTGTACCTTGTTCTTCTGCAGTTTTATGGAGTTTCACCCATAAGCACATGGGTGACAGGAATATTAATAGCCAGGGCTACTGGGATTATAAGCCCAATATACATGAATTGGGCTTCCCAGGTGGATCAGCGGTAAAGAATCTGCCTGCCAATGTAGGAGACACAAGAGACATGGGTTTGATCCCTGGGTCAGGAAGATTCCCTGGAGGAGAAAATGGCAACCCACTCCAATGTTCTTGCCTGGAGAATCCCATGGACAGAGGAGCCTGGTGGACTACATACAATCCATTGGGTTGCAGAGAGTCAGACATGACTGAGTGACTGAGCACATACATGAGATTCTCAACACTATTCACTTTCTCTCAACTATTAGCCACATAACATAACTGAGAATCTGCAAAAAAAGGAAAAAAAGCACTCATCTGTGATAATGGTGGATGAAAAAGGTGAGACAGACAATCTTTTGGCTGAAAATTTTCATTGTTCTCTGATGAATTCAACTGAAATCTAACATCCATTACTCTGGAATCATTGATCTATAAATCTTAGGAAAACTATTTCAGATTAATTTTTAATTGAGTAAAATGAGAACTGAGCAGATAGTATGTTACATGATAATCTTTTAAAATACTGGTCACAGAATGCATATTAAAATTTTAAAACTGAGTCAAAAACAGAAATATAGCATTTAGCAAAGCATTATTTCATCTTGTATAATTATAAAATCCTATGAAAACTTTAGATAAATATTTGAATAGGTATTTGATAAGATTTTACTAGAAACAGTAAATTTTAGATTAGACCATAATGTAAACATATATTTTAATTACTTGGATACATGTAAGTTAGTGGGCTTTCCTAGTGGCTCAGCTTGTAAAGAATCTGCCAGCAATGCAAGAGATCCCAGTAAATTCCTGGGTCAGGAAGATCCCCTGGCAAAGGGATAGACTACCTACAGTATTTTGGGGATTCCCTCATGGCTCAGTTAGTAAAGAATCTGCCTGCAATGTAGGAGACCTGGGTTTGATCCCTGGGTCAGGAAGATCCCCTGGAGGAAGGCATGGCAACCCACTCTAGTATACTTGCCTGGAGAGTCCCCAGTGACAGAAGAGCCTGGCAGGCTACAGTCCATGGCATTGCAAAGAGTTGGATACTACTAAGCACAAAAAAAATACATGTGCAAAGAGAAGTCTAAAAACATTAGCATGTTACATTTATAAAACTCATTTTAAACGTTATTGAGTACATCATATATAAACTTACATGAAACTTTTTTTTTTTTTTTTGAGTTGAGACCTGTAGCTTTTACCTTTAAGCTTATAACTTTAACCCTAACTTTTTTACCCTTATGGCAGAAAGTGAAGAGGAACTAAAGAACCTCTTGATGAAAGTGAAAGAGGAGAGTGAAAAAGCTGGCTTAAAACTCAACATTCAAAAGACTAAGATCATTGCATCCAGTCCCATCACTCCATGGCAAATAAATGGAGCAACAATGGAAACAGTGACAGACCTTATTTTCCTGGGCTCCAAAATCACTGTAGATGGTAAGTGCAGCCATGAGATTAAAAGATGCTTGCTCTTTGAAAGAAAAGCTATGACCAACCTAGACAGCATATTAAAAAGCAGAGACATTAGTTTGCCAACAAAGGTCCATCTTGTCAAAGCTATGGTTTTTCCAGTAGTCATGTATGGATGTGAGAGTTGGACAATAAAGAAACCTGAGCGCCAAAAAATTCATGCTTTTGAACTGTGGTTCTGGAAAAGACTCTTTGATCTCCAGGAGATCAAACCAGGCAGTCCTAAAGGCAATCTGTCCTGGATATTCATTGGAAGGACTGATGCTGAGGCTGAAACTCCAATACTTTGGCTTCTGATGCGAAGAACTGACACTGGAAAAGGCCCTAATGCTGAGAAAGAATGAAGGGAAGAGGAGACGGGGATGACAGAGGATAAGATGTTTGGATGGCATCACTGACTTGATGGACATGAGTTTGAGCAAGCCCTGGGTGTTGGGAGGCCTGGCGTGCTGCAGTCCATAGGGTCGCAAAGAGTCGAACACGACTGAGCAACCGAAGTGAACTGAACTGAAGAACCTTTGATAAAAAACTAAATAACTAAACCATGACACTTCTACAAAAATATCTTTAGACACATGTCTAGGTTCCAAAATATCATCACATATTGAGTAGTACAAAGTACCATCACAGTATAACTTCTGAGTCTTTTATAACCCCACAATAATAATTAGTTCAAGGACAAATATGTGATTACTCCCACAAAATATTGGAACATCCACATTAAAATTTTAGACTTAAAATTTTCATATGTGTTTAAGATGATTTGGGGTCAGCTTCATACATTTTATTCTTTCCCAAAGTTCTTCATATCATTTCATTTTGAGGGGGAAAATATATATTTACAGCTGCATTGTATATGGATGATCAGTAGAATATTTCCACTAGTGCAGATGATCTAAAATATTCAAATAAACTGAAGCTGATCAGCATCAGCTGAAGTTGATGCTTATCTTCTATTTGCTTATTATGGAAAGCTTAGTCATTTCACCTCTATGTATTTACAAGATACTGCTCATTTCACTATCTTTTTCCCCTTTTGTTCAGTATCTTCTCCTGTGTTTTAGATTTTAAAGTCAAATCCTAACTGTGATGAACCTATTTTCAGGGCAGGAATAAAGACACAGACCTAAAGAGTCACTTGTGGACATAGTAGAGGGAGGGACAAATTAAAGGAGTAGCATTGACATATATACACTGTCATGTGTAAGATAGATAGCTAATGGAAAGCTGCTGCATAACACAGGGCATTCATCTTGGTGCTCTGTGATGACCTAGAGGGATAGAGTGGAGGGGTGCAAGGGAAGTTAAAGTTAAGAAGAGGACATATGTATACTTATAGCCAACATGTTGTACCGCAGAAACCAACACAACATTGTAACGCAATTATACTTCAGTTAAAATTAAAAATAAACAAAGATACTTGTTTGATTAGCAAAATCTGAACTTTTAAAATCAAAATCTAAAGTTTTCAAATTAAGTAGTAAAAATTAAATAAAAATAAAATATCAGGCCAAAAAAAGTGAAAATTGTTCCTGTCCATAGAAAAGGTCTCAGGACATAAATGAGAATAAAAGGCAGTTCACAACAGACAACACAGAAATACAAAGGATCATAAGAGACTACTATCAGCAATTATATGCCAATAAAATGGACAACGAGGAAGAAATGGACAAATTCTTAGAAAAGTACAACTTTCCAAAACTCGATCAGGAAGAAATAGAAAATCTTAACAGACCCATCACAAGCACGGAAATTGAAACTGTAATCAAAAATCTTCCAGCAAACAAAAGCCCAGGTCCAGACGGCTTCACAGCTGAATTCTACCAAAAATTTAGAGAAGAGCTAACACCTATCCTGCTCAAACTCTTCCAGAAAATTGCAGAGGAAGGTAAACTTCCAAACTCATTCTATGAGGCCACCATCACCCTAATACCAAAACCTGACAAAGATCCCACAAAAAAAGAAAACTACAGGCCAATATCACTGATGAACATAGACGCAAAAATCCTTAACAAAATTCTAGCAATCAGAATCCAACAACACATTAAAAAGATCATACACCATGACCAAGTGGGCTTTATCCCAGGGATGCAAGGATTCTTCAATATCCGTAAATCAATCAATGTAATACACCACATTAACAAATTGAAAAATAAAAACCATATGATTATCTCAATAGATGCAGAGAAAGCCTTTGACAAAATTCAACATCCATTTATGATCAAAACTCTCCAGAAAGCAGGAATAGAAGGAACATACCTCAACATAATCAAAGCTATATATGACAAACCCACAGCAAACATTATCCTCAATGGTGAAAAATTGAAAGCATTTCCTCTAAAGTCAGGAACAAGACAAGGGTGCCCACTTTCACCATTACTATTCAACATAGTTTTGGAAGTTTTGGCCACAGCAATCAGAACAGAAAAAGAAATAAAAGGAATCCAAATTGGAAAAGAAGAAGTAAAGCTCTCACTGTTTGCAGATGACATGATCCTCTACATAGAAAACCCTAAAGACTCCACCAGAAAATTACTAGAACTAATCAATGACTATAGTAAAGTTGCAGGATATAAAATCAACACACAGAAATCCCTTGCATTCCTATACACTAATAATGAGAAAACAGAAAGAGAAATTAAGGAAACAATTCCATTCACCATTGCAATGGAAAGAATAAAATACTTAGGAATATATCTACCTAAAGAATCTAAAGACCTATATATAGAAAACTATAAAACACTGGTGAGAGAAATCAAAGAGGACACTAACAGATGGAGAAATATACCATGTTCATGGATTGGAAGAATCAATGTAGTGAAAATGAGTATACTACCCAAAGCAATCTATAGATTCAATGCAATCCCTATCAAGCTACCAACAGCATTCTTCACAGAGCTAGAACAAATAATTTCACAATTTGTATGGAAAAACAAAAAACCTCGAATAGCCAAAGCGATCTTGAGAAAGAAGAATGGAACTGGAGGAATCAACCTACCTGACTTCAGGCTCTACTACAAAGCCACAGTTATCAAGACAGTATGGTACTGGCACAAAGACAGAAATATAGATCAATGGAACAAAATAGAAAGCCCAGAGATAAATCCATGCACCTATGGACACCTTATCTTCGACAAAGGAGGCAAGAATATACAATGGATTAAAGACAATCTCTTTAACAAGTGGTGCTGGGAACTCTGGTCAACCACTTGTAAAAGAATGAAACTAGAACACTTTCTAACACCATACACAAAAATAAACTCAAAATGGATTAAAGATCTAAACGTAAGACCAGAAACTATAAAACTCCTAGAGGAGAACATAGGCAAAACACTCTCTGACATACATCACAGCAGGATCCTCTATGACCCACCTCCCAGAATATTGGAAATAAAAGCAAAAATAAACAAATGGGACCTAATTAACCTTAAAAGCTTCTGCACATCAAAGGAAACTATTAGCAAGGTGAAAAGACAGCCTTCAGAATGGGAGAAGATAATAGCAAATGAAGCAACTGACAAACAACTAATCTCGAGGATATACAAGCAACTCCTACAGCTCAACTCCAGAAAAATAAATGACCCAATCAAAAAATGGGCCAAAGAACTAAACAGACATTTCTCCAAAGAAGACATACAGATGGCTAACAAACACATGAAAAGATGCTCAACATCACTCATTATCAGAGAAATGCAAATCAAAACCACGATGAGGTACCATTTCACACCAGTCAGAATGGCTGCGATCCAAAAGTCTACAAGTAATAAATGCTGGAGAGGGTGTGGAGAAAAGGGAACCCTCTTACACTGTTGGTGGGAATGCAAACTAGTACAGCCACTATGGAGAACAGTGTGGAGATTCCTTAAAAAACTGGGAATAGAACTGCCTTATGATCCAGCAATCCCACTTCTGGGCATACACACTGAGGAAACCAGAAGGGAAAGAGATACGAGTACCCCAATGTTCATCGCAGCACTGTTTATAATAGCCAGGACATGGAAGCAACCTAGATGTCCATCAGCAGATGAATGGATAAGAAAGCTGTGGTACATATACACAATGGAGTATTATTCAGCCATTAAAAAGAATACATTTGAATCACTTCTAATGAGGTGGATGAAACTGGAGCCTATTATACAGAGTGAAGTAAGCCAGAAAGAAAAACACCAATACAGTATACTAACGCATATATATGGAATTTAGAAAGATGGTAACAATAACCCTGTGTACGAGACAGCAAGAGAGACACTGATGTATAGAACAGTCTTATGGACTCTGTGGGAGAGGGAGAGGGTGGGAAGATTTGGGAGAATGGCATTGAAACATGTAAAATATTATGTATGAAACGAGTTGCCAGTCCAGGTTCGATGCACGATACTGGATGCTTGGGGCTGGTGCACTGGGACGACCCAGAGGGATGGAATGGGGAGGGAGGAGGGAGGAGGGTTCAGGATGGGGAACACATGTGTACTTGTGGTGGATTCATTTTGATATTTGGCAAATCTAATACAGTTATGTTAAGTTTAAAAATAAAATAAAATTAAAAAAAAAAAAAAAAAAGAAAGCAAAAAAATAAAAAAAATAAAAAAATAAAAGGCAGTTCAGTGTCCATATTATAGAGCTTTAATATACCATGGCCCTTATTCTATTGTGTCAATATACCTTTGTCATTGCCAATTTCTTTTCAGACAGACACAACGACTTACAGAAGGCAAGACATGCCTGGTTAGTCATTCTTTTGTTGTTGTTGATCAGTCACTTAGTCATGTCCAACTCTTTGCAACCTCATGGACTGCAGCACACCAGGCTTCCCTGTCCCTCACCATCTCCTGGAATTTGCCCAAGTTCATGTCCATTGTATCAAAGATATCATCCAGTCATCTCATCCTCTTCTCCTGCTTTCAATTTTTCCCAGCATGAATTAATCATTCTAGTAAAGGACTATTTGTAAGTATTTTCAAGAAACCTCGATACTTTTGTGTTTTACAGCATGATTTTTACTAACAAAGTTTTCTAATAATTAGTTCATAAAATTTTCTTTTTATGTAATTTAAAACAATTTTTGTTGCCTCAGAAACCAAAAATACAATTAATTAGAGACTTGAAGAATTAAGTATCTTGTGATAGAAAGAAGCAATCTAGTATTTGCAAAGTACTTTTCTTTTTAAGAAGGAGACATTTTGTATTACCTCTATCACCTGCCAACACCTTGGTATTCTTTCACCAATGAATTAACAGTCACTTACAGAACAAGAACAGGAAAGAGATTGTTAATGACTGAAAAGTACTTCATCTTCAATGTGTCAAACTTTTCATCTAACAGTTCACATTTGATAAGGTTAAACACATTGGCACTGCTGCTGCTGCTGCTGCTGCTAAGTCACTTCAGTCATGTCTAACTCTGTGTGACCCCATAGATGGCAGTCCACCAGGCTCCCCTGTCCCTGGGATTCTCCAGGCAAGAATACTGGAGTGGGTTGCCATTTCCTTCTCTAATGCATGAAAGTGAAAAGTGAAAGGTAAGTCGCTCAGTCATGTCTGACTCTTCACGACCCCATGGACTGCAGCCCACCAGGCTCCTCTGTCCATGAGATTTTCCAGGCAATCTCTAAGGTTTTTTTTTTTTTTTTTTTTCCTTTTTTTGTGTGTGCTCAGTCAGTCATGTTCAACTCATTGTAACCCCATGTATTTTAGCCCATTGGGCTCCTCTGTCCATGGATTTTCCAGGCAAGAATACTGGAGTTGGTTGTCATTTCCTCCTCCAGGATATCTTCCTAACCCAGGTATCAAACCAGCATCTCCTACATCTCCTGCATTCGCAGTTGGGTTCTTTACCACTGAGCCACCTGAGAAAACTTTTTCCTTTTTAGTAGATAAATAGAGATAAGTAAATGTTTTCACTGTATATGCTTTCAGAATTTTTTTCTAATGTAAAAGATAGATGTCTTGGACATGAGAAAGTAAATGTTGAGAAAATAATACATATAAATGATTTTATATATATTGGTTTATGGCATTGAATTTATTTTTATCAACAAATAATTTATCTTATGCTTCTCAATTTTAAAATCTATCTTCAGATCAGATCAGATCAGATCAGTCGCTCAGTCGTGTCTGACTTTTTGCGACCCCATGAATCGCAGCACGCCAGGCCTCCCTATCCATCACCAACTCCCAGAATTCATTGAGACTCACGTCCATCGAGTCAGTGATGCCATCCAGCCATCTCATTTTCTGTCGTCCCCTTCTCTTCCTGCCCCCAATCCTTCCCAGCATCAGAGTCTTTTCCAATGAGTCAACTCTTCGCATGAGGTGGCCAAAGTACTGGAGTTTCAGCTTTAGCATCATTTAAGTAACCCACCAAACCAAAATTGTTAATTATAAATATATTAAAAACCTTAATATCATAGCTCTCTCTTAAAAATGTATGTGTTTGTAATGTGTATGTGTGCAGGATTTTGGCACAGCTTCTCCCAAATATACTGACTGTGGAAGATTCATATCCTCCTCTATCCCTGACCTAAACTCATCACAGAGCTAAACCTGGAAGTGAGCCCCATGAGTCAGACAGAGTGAAATTCAGAGCAGTCAGACTATTTTTTAAAACATCTGTCATAGTAAGTCACTCCTCTGCTCAAAAAGACTTCAGGCCTATTTAATCAGGGTAAAAACCACAATCCATACAATGGCTTATGTAATCATATAGGATCAATTGCCTTTATATTTCCCTGATTTAAAAAAAAAAAAAAAATGCCATTTGCAGCAACATGAATGATTCCAGAGATAATCATACTAAGTGAAGTAAGCCAGACAGAGAAATGCAAATATCACATGATATCACTCATACATAGAACCAAAAAAAAAAAATAGATAAAAATTAACTTATTTACAAAACAGAAACGGGCTTAGTATGGACATAGGAAACAAATTTATGGTTATCGCAGGGGAAAGTAGGAGGAAGGATAAATTAGGAGGTTGAGATAAACATGGGTTGCCATTGCCTTCTCCATGTATACACTACTATATGTAAAATAGATAACAAGGATCTACTGTATAACAGAGGAAACTATTCAAATATTGTGTAGTAACCTATAAGGGAAAAGAATCTGACATATACATATATATATATGTATATATATCTGAATCACTGTGCTGTACACCTGAAACTAACTTAATATGTAAGTCAACTATACTTCAAAAAAGCCAACATCTCATCTAAAAAAGAATAAATGCTTAACAGAAGCAGCTATATATGGAAGACAAAAGTGCCTTCACCACATTTTAACAATGTAGATTCCCTTACTCATATGGAACACCATATTTATCATTTGGGGAATTCTCTTAATATATGTTGTAAAAATTCATAGCAAGTCCTAAGATCTGTTGACTGAGATTACCCTATATGTATCTCATTCTTTTTTTCCTGAATATTTTAGCTGGCACATCAATAACTGATCATTTATTAAAAGTTAGCAGCAACTTTTTGTAGCATCACCTTTTAGGAAATATATTTTCTATTAAAATCTTGAATATCAGATCAGATCAGATCAGTCACTCAGTCCTGTCCGACTCTCTGCGACCTCATGAATCGCAGCCCATCTCCCTGTCCAACACCAACTCCCGGAGTTCACTGAGACTCATGTCCATCGAGTCAGTGATGCCATCCAGCCATCTCATCCTCTGTTGTCCCCTTCTCCTCCTGGTCCCAATCCCTCCCAGCATAAGAGTCTTTTCCAATGAGTCAACTCTTCACATCAGGTGGCCAAAGTACTGGAGTTTCAGCTTTAGCATCATTCCTTCCAAAGAAATCCCAGGGCTGATCTCCTTCAGAATGGACTGGTTGAATCTCCTTGCAGTCCAAGGGACTCTCAAGAGCCTTCCAATACCACAGTTCAAAAGCATCAATTCTTAAGTGCTCAGCCTTCTTCACAGTCCAACTCTCACATCCATATATGACCACAGGAAAAACCATAGCCTTGACTAGACAGACCTTTGTTGGCAAAATAATGTCTCTGCTTTTGAATATGCTATCTAGGTTGGTCATAACTTTCTTCCAAGGAGTAAGCGTCTTTTAATTTCATGGCTGCAATCACCATCTGCAGTGATTTTGGAGCACAGAAAAAGAAAGTCTGACACTGTTTCCACTGTTTCCCCATCAATTTCCCATGAAGTGATGGGACCGGATGCCATGATCTTGGTTTTTTGAATATTGAGCTTTAAGCCAACTTTTTCACTCTCCACTTTCACTTTCATCAAGAGGCTTTTTAGTTCCTCTTCACTTTCTGCCATAAGGGTGGTGTCATCTGCATATCTGAGGTTATTGATATTTCTCCCAGCAATCTTGATTCCAGCTTGTGTTTCTTCCAGTCCAGCGTTTCTCATGATGTACTCTGCATATAAGTTAAATAAACAGGGTGACAATATACAGCCTTGATGTACTCCTTTTCCTATTTGGAACCAGTCTGCTGTTCCATGTTCAGTTCTAACTGTTGCTTCCTGACCTGCATATAGGTTTCTCAAGAGGCAGGTCAGGTGGTCTGGTATTCCCATCTCTTTCAGAATTTTCCACAGTTGATTTTGATCCACACAGTCAAAGGCTTTAGCATAGTCAATAAAGCAGAAATAGATGTTTTTCTGGAACTCTCTTGCTTTTCCCATGATCCAGCGGATGTTGGCAATTTGATCTCTGGTTCCTCTGCCTTTTCGAAAACCAGCTTGAACATCAGGAAGTTCACAGTTCACATATTGCTGAAGCCTGGCTTGGAGAATTTTGAGCATTACTTTACTAGCGTGTGAGATGAGTGCAATTGTGTGGTAGTTTGAGCATTCTTTGGCATTGCCTTTCTTTGGGATTGGAATGAAAACTGACCTTTTCCAGTCCTGTAGCCACTACTGATTTTTTCAAATTTTCTGGCATATTGAGTGCAGCACTTGCACAGCATCATCTTTCAGGATTTGGAATAGCTCAGCTGGAATGCCATCACCTCCACCGCTTTGTTCGTAGTCAAATGAACAAAGTTAGTCAAGTGGCTTTCTAAGGCCCACTTGACTTCACAATCCATGATGTCTGGCTCTAGGTCAGTGATCACACCATCATGATTATCTGGGTCATGAAGATCTTTTTTGTACAGTTCTTCTGTGTATTCTTGCCATCTCTTCTTAATATCTTCTGCTTCTGTTAGGTCCATAACATTTCTGTCCTTTATCGAGCTCATCTTTGCATGAAATGTTCCTTTGGTATCTCTGATTTTCTTGAAGAGATCTCTAGTCTTTACCATTCTGTTGTTTTCCTCTATTTCTTTGCATTGATCGCTGAAGAAGGCTTTCTTACACCTTCTTGCTATTCTTTGGAACTCTGCATTCAGATGTTTATATCTTTCCTTTTCTCCTTTGCTTTTTGCTTCTCTTCTTTTCACAGCTATTTGTAAGGCCTCCCCAGACAGCCATTTTGCTTTTTTGCATTTCTTTTCCATGGGGATGGTCTTGATCCCTGTCTCCTTTACAATGTCATGAACCTCATTCCATAGTTCATCAGGCACCCTATCTATCACATCTAGTCCCTTAAATCTATTTCTCACTTCCACTGTATAATCATAAGGGATTTGATTTAGGTCATACATGAATGGTCTAGTGGTTTTCCCTACTTTCTTCAATTTAAGTCTGAATTTGGCAATAAGGAGTTCATGGTCTGAGCCACAGTCAGCTCCTGGTCTTGTTTTTGCTGACTGTATAGAGCTTCTCCATCTTTGGCTGCAAAGAATATAACCAATCGTGAATATACATCTACTTAAAAAATGTAATTAAAAAATAATTTGTGATTTTTACTTGCACTTCACTATATTTGCCACCAACAGTGAAAATAGAAAATCAATTGACTGGTTTTCCATTACTACCATTTATTTAAAATATCTAAGGCTGTTATACATCCATATAAACAAATGTCATATTTGACTATGGTTTTTCCAGTAGTCATGTATGGATGAGTTGGATGAGTTGGACTATGAAGAAAGCTGAGCGCTGAAGAATTGATGCTTTTGAACTGTGGTATTGGAGAAGACTCTTGAGAGTCCCTTGGAGTGTAAGGAGATCCAGCCAGTCCATTCTAAAGGAGATCAATCCTCAGTGTTCTTTGGAAGGACTGATGCTAAAGCTGAAACTCCAATACTTTGGTCACCTCATATCAAGAGTTGACTCATTGAGAAAGACTCTGATGCTGGAAGGGATTAGGGGAAGGAGGAGAAGGGGATGACAGAGAATGAGATGGCTGGATGGCATCACCTACTTGATGGGTATGAGTTTGAGTGAACTCTGGGTGTTGGTGATGGACAGGGAAGCCTGTTGTGCTGTGATTCATGCAGTTGCAAAGCATCAGACATGAATGAACTGAACTGAACTAACTGAAGCATATAATCACTAAATTGTCCCAGATATTGGAGTAGGAAGTGGCAACCCACTCCAATACCATTGCCTGGAAAAATCCCCTGGACAGAGGAGCCTGGTGGGCTACAGTCCATAGCATTGCAGAGTCAGACATTATTGAGTGACTGAGCACACACACTCAAATGCACATTTTACTTCTATTTTAAAATAATAATGATAAGAATAGTAATAAAACAGTATTGGGACTTAATACTTACTAATATATTTCTGAAAATATCACCAATATTTAGTTAGTATTATTCACTTAGTAACACTAACTAAATATTAGAGCTTCAATATTAATCCACATCTTTTTCTATTTAGCTTTAAAATCATTTTGATATTTTACAGAGGTTAAATCAACAAGAAAATTAAAAGGATCTCAGAATGTTAGTTTTTTTACATGTAAAAGTCAAATCTCTCATTCTTCATTATGTTCTAGGCCTGGGCACCATGACTGGCATGGTGCCTATTGGTGCCTATTGCATACATATTGAATTAATTCAGGAGAATTTTGTTTGAAATCACACAATGCTTGTCATATATATTTAATGTATATTTAAGTGCAGTTGATCCTTGAACAACATAAGTTTAAACTACACAGGTTCACTTATACATTTTTTTTTTTTTTCAATAAATGGTACAGCACTACATGATTCACATCTGGTTGATCCACCGGTGTGGAACTCTAGATAGGAAGGGCCAACGATGGGACTTGAGCATCCTGAAACTTTTATATTGGAGGAGTGTCCTGAAGCCAGTCCCCAGGGAATATGAAAGACCAACAAATTCCCAATTAAATGTGTGTGTTAAGTTATTTCAGTCGTATCCAGCTCTTTGAGACCCTATAGACTGGTAGCCCATTAGGCTCGTTTGTCCATAGGATTCTCCAGGCAAGCATCTGGAGTGGGTTGCCGGGCCTTTCTTAGGGGATCTTCCTGACCCAGGGATCAAACACCAGTCTCTTAGTCTCCTAGAGACAGGCAGGTTCTTTAGCATTAGCATCACCTTGGAATACACCCCTGCCAATTAAGGTGATTTGTGTTAATGATCAGTTTTCTTAATTAACTCAAGAATCAAATAGTAAAGGAGATTTTACTTTTTCACAATCTTTTTGATATAAGAACTTTCTGATTTACTAGTTCAGAAAAGATTCTCCATTAATATAAGCAAATTCAGAGACCATTCTAGAAGGTTAAACCCTTCATTTGATTATTGGTAGCAGTCAGCATAACAAGCATTAAATTAAGTCTGAGTTCAACATCATTACTTTTATTTCCAGAACATTAAAGAACAAGTTATTTAAAATATATTGAAAATAATGTTACTTGTGGATAAAAAATTCTCATGGAATAGGCAAAGGAGGAACTTGAAAGAGAAATTCTAAAAGGCAAATATGCAACCATAATTTAACTTTAATTAGAAGAATATGTTAGTGTAGGCCTAGATGATATAGAATGTCTTATTTTATTTGAACTAAATATAAAACTCAGCTGGGGAAGAAAGTGAATAGAGGGAGTTAAAGTGTGAATCAGCTTACAGCCAGGCCTGATATCTTTTAGCCAACCTCTGGGAGTGGTAAAGAATCCACCTACCAATGCAGGAGTTGAGGGCTTCCCTGTATCAGGAAGATCCCCTGGTGAAGAAAATGGCAACCCACTCCTGCATTCTTGCTGGGAAATCCCATAGAGAAAGGAGCTTGGCAGGCTACAGTCCATGGGGTCACAAGAGTCTGACATGACTTAGCAACTAAACAACAACAACAACAAATTTTTCCTAGATAACCCTTCTATCTGGGACAGCTTGCTGTCTTGCTAAATCTGAGAGATAAATCTATTTTCTCATTAATAGAGTTTTCTCAAAACATTATTCCTTCATGACAGAGTAATGAATATGGATTTCAGAAAATCTATTAACAGCATATGAGAAGAGAGAAGATATTTTATTGATTATGAAGCTAATAATTTAGAGAAAGAAGCTCAAATTTTTATCCAAACTTCACCCTGTACTTTTTCAATTCCCTACCTTGCTCTCACATTTGTAAAGACCCAGTCGATGAATTGATTTGCAGTGTGATGGCATGGTATTGTTCTCTTGTGTTTGAAGACAGCAGTCTTGCATCAAGCTTGAAGCATGCTTTTATCTCATTAGCAATAGAATTTATGTAGCCTTGTTGGAAATATTAATAAAAATTGCACAGATTGCTTAAGTTAATTGATGTAATACTTCCTTTGAAATGCTGTGCCAGCATGATAGAATGACTAGTTCAATTTGAAAAGTCAAAATGGGAACCTTCAATTCACTGTAACAGAAGATTCAAGGTCTATATGTATTCTGACCTCAGAATTCAACAGAAACTGATTTTTCAAATGCCTTAATATTAATAGTACTGTCCAACTTAGCTTCCTTTTGCTATCTTTTTACATATATTTTCACCAGAAGCCTCAAGAATGCTTTCAAAAGTACACAGAAGTGCCCTGATGAAAAATAACTTTATTTTCAGTTCAGTTACTCATTTTTATGGGGCACATTTCCACTTCCAACTTATCTCTAAGCAATATCTACCCAAGGATTCAACTACTTCACCTCAGACAAAAAACTAAAAGTAATTTTGATAAGTATCTAAAGTATATAGGACTTAATTTATTCAACAAATATGCTTTTGAGCACCTGTCTTGTAATAGGCACTGTCCGGGAGCCAAGCATGCAGGAATGAACAGAGGAGACACATTACTTTCTCCTGCAGAGTTAAATCTTGTTTTCTCAGTTCAATCATCTGAATTGGAAGTGATCTGAATAGGGGCAGGTGTGAGAAATGGCTACAGAGTAAAATAAAAAAAAAAAAAAATTCATGGGAAAGTTCCAATTTGCAAGATTAACTTGTTTGTTTTTCCACCCTTCCTTTAATTTAAATTCTTATTGCTTCAGTTAAACAATCAATTTTCATTAATTCAATGAGAAGCACATATCACCAAATTAACATGAATTATTAATTGCATGTGACATATATAAATATGTTTCAGTGTATATGTAATAAAATATGTATTATATTATATGGAATAATATATACTAGAAAAAACTAGCACAGAAAGATAAGAAAGACTTCCTCAGTGATCAGTACAAAGAAACAGAGGAAAACAATAGAATGGGAAAGACTAGAGGTTCTTCAAGAAAATTAGAGATACCAAGGAAACACTTCATGCAAACACGGGCACAATAAAGGACAGAAATGGTGTGGACCTAACAGAAGCAGAAGATATTAAGAAGAGGTGGCAAGAATACACAGAAGAACTATACAAAAAGATCTTTCTGACTGAGATAACCATGATGCTGTGATCACTAAACTAGAGCCAAACATCATAGAATGTTAAATCAAGTGGGCTTTAGGAAGCATCACTACAAACAAAGATAGTGGAGGTGATGGAATTCCCGTTGAGCTATTTCAAATCCTAAAAGATGATGCTGTGAAAGTGCTGCATTCAGTATGTCAGCAAATTTGGAAAACTCAGCAGTAGCCACAGGACTGGAAAAGGTCAGTTTTCATTCCAATCCCAAAGAAAGGACAATGTCAAAAAAATGTTCAAATACTGCACAACTGGACTCATTTCATACACTAGCAAAGAAATGCTCAAAATTCTCCAAGCCAGGTTTCAACAGTATGTGAACTGTGAAAATTTCAGATGTTCAAGCTGATTTTAGAAAAGGCAGAGGAACCAGAGATCAAATTACCAACATCTATTGGATCATATAAAAAGCAAGATAATTCCATAAAAGCATCTACTTCTACCTTATTGCTTACACCAAAGCCTTTGACTGTATAGATCACAACAAGCTTGGAAAATTCATCAAGAGCTGGTAATACCAGACCACCTGACCTGCCTGTTGAGAAATCTGTATGCAGGTCAAGAAGCAACAGTTAGAACCGGACATGGAACAACAGACTGGTTCCAACTAGGGAAAGGAGTACGTCAAGGCTGTATATTGTCACCCTGCTTATTTAACTTATATGCAAAGTACATCATGAGAAATGCCGGACTTGAAAAAGCATAAGCTGGAATCAAGATTGCCAGGAGAAATATCAATAAATTCAGATACACATATGACACCACCCTTATGGTGGAAAGAGAAGAAGAATTAAAGAGACTCTTGATGAAAGCGAAAGAGGAGAGTGAGAAAGCCAGCTTAAAGCTCAACATTCAGAAAACCAAGATCATGGCATCCGGTCCTATCACTCCATAGCAAATAGATGGGGAAACAGTGGAAACAGTGATAGACTTTATTTTTGGGGTCTCCAAAATTACTGCAGATGGTGACTGCAGCCATGAAATTAAAAGATGCTTGCTCATTGGAAGAAAAGCCATGACCAACCTAGATAGCATATTAAAAAGAAGAGACATTACTTTGCCAACAAAGGTCCATCTAGTCAAGGCTATGGTTTTTCCAGTGGTCATGTATGTATGTGTGAGTTGGACTATAAAGAAAGCTAAGCACCGAAGAATTGATGCTTTTGAACTGTGGTGTTGGAGAAGACTCTTGGGAGTCCCTTGGACAGCAAGGAGATCAAACCTGTCAAACAAAAGGAAATCAGTCCTGAATATTCATTGTAAGGACTAATGCTGAAGCTGAAACTCCAATACTTTGCTCACCTGATGTGAACAACTTACTCATTGGGAAAGACCCTGATGCTGGGAAAGATTGAAGGCAGGAGAAGGGGATGACAAAGGATACAATGGTTGGATGGCATCACCCACTCAACGGACATGAGTTTGAGGGACAGGGAAGCCTGGTGTGCTGCAGTCTATGAGGCCCCAAAGAGTTGGACACGACTGAGTGACTGAACTGAATTGATTTAGAATAGATGTATATATAATATTTATACAATGTATTATATTTATAATATACTATATTATTCTATATATATGTACAATATGTTAAATTTAATATGTATGTTTATAATATGCATATATACATGTCTGTTTATTTATATGCTTTGTATTTTGTAATAAAATCAGGTTTGCCTCAGTGGTCAAGCCAAAATGACAATCAGCCAAATATTCTAAGATACAAATTCAGCAATTTTTGAAATTTAGTTATTCCACAAATTCATGAAACACATGAAGTGAATACTTGTCCAACACAAATATATGCAACAAACTACCTACTGTCTTTAAAATAAGATGGCTTGTAGATGACAACAAACAAAAAAGATTACCTTTAGGATTAAACTTGACTATAAATGTTTTTCTGAAGTTTATAAAATTTGTTTCCCTGTAAGTATTGCCAGTCTTATTAAGTATTCTTAAAATAGTTTTGTAATGATTAAAAATAAAAAGCAATCTGCTAATACCTAGAAAGTGCTATACTGAATGAAGTAAGTTAAAGAGAAGTATCATATGCTATGGCTTATATGTGAAATCTAAAAACAAAAAAAAATGATACAAATGAACTAATTTACAAAACAGAAACAGACACATAGAGAACAAGCATATGGTTACTTGGTGCAAGGGTAGAGGGAGGGATAGTTATGGGGTTTGGCATTGACATGTTTACACTGCTATATTTAAAATGAAAAACATGGACCTATTGTATAGCACACAGTTGCTTTTCAGTCATTACTGCATATCTGCTCTTTGCAACTCCATGGACTGTGGCACACCAAGCTTCCCTCTCTTTCATTATCTCCCAGAGTTTATTCAAACTCATTTCCAATGAGTCCATGATGACATCCAACCATCTCCTTCTCTGTTGCCCCCTTTTCCTCCTACCCTCAGTCTTTCCCAGCATTAGGGTCTTTTCCAATGAGTCAGGTTTTCAAATCAGTTGGCCACAGTACTGGAGCTTCAGCTTCAGCATTAGCCCTACCAATAATATTCAAGGTTTATTTCCTTTAGCATCGACTGGTTTGATCTCCTTACAGACCAAGGGATCCTCAAGAGTCTTCTCCAACACCACAATTCAAAAGCATCAATTTTTTAGCTCTCAGCTTTCTTTATGGTCCAACTCTCACATACATACATGACTACTGGAAAAACCATAACTTTGACTATATGGACTTTTGTCAGCAAAGTGATGTCTCTGCTTTTTAATATGCTGTCTAGTTTTGTCATAGCTTTTCTTCCAAGGAGCAACCATATCTTAATTTCATGACTTCAGTAAACAGTCCCCAGTGATTTTGAAACCCAAGAAAATAAAGTGTGTCACTGTTCCCATTTTTCTCCCCATCTATTAACCATGAAGTGATGGGACCGGTTGCCATGATCTTACTTTTTTGAATGTTGAGATTGAAAGCATCTTTTTCACTCTCCTCCTTCACCTTCATTAAGAGACTCTTTAGTTTCTCTTTGCTTTCTGCCATTAGGGTTGTGTCATCTGCATATCTGGGGTTTTTTATATTTCTCCTAGAAATCTTGATTCCAGCTTATGGTTCATCTAACTCAGCATTTTTCTTGATGTACTCTGCATAGAATTCAAATAAGTAGGGTGACAATATACTGTTTGACCTACTCCTTTCCAAATTTTTAGCCAGTTCTTTGTTCCATAGCACAGAGAACTCTGTTCGATGTTATGTAGAAATCTAAAGGGGAAAAGAATTTGAAGAATAGAAACATATATGCATAACTGAATCACCTTGCTGTACACCTGAAACTAACACAACAGTGTTAATCATCTATACCCCAGTATAAAATAGAAAGTTAAAAAAAAAAAATAAACATTCTACCAACTTATGCATATTTATCCAAAAGAACTAAAGTCAGGATCTTGAAGAGACATCTGCAGCCACATGTTCATTGCGGCACTGTACACAATAACCAAGACACGAAAATGGTTGAAATGACCACCCACAGATAAATGGATAGAGAAAAGGTGGTTTATATATAAAATCCACTGTTATTCAGTATTTTTTTTAAAAGAGGGGAATCCTGTCATATGTGACAAACAGATGAACCTGGAGGACATTACTGTAAATGAAATATACCAGTCACAGAAGAACAAACACTTCTATTTCCACCTAGATGAGGGATCTAAAATAGTCAGAATCCTGAAAATAGAATGCAGAAAGGTGTTTTCCAAGACATGGAGGAAAGAGGGATAGGAGATGTTGTTGTTCAATGGCTATAAAATTTCTGTAATGCAAGATGAATAAGATCAACTGAACAAAGTAGTGCCTGTGGTTATAATAATAGTGTATTGTGTACCTAAATAATTTGTTTTGAGGGTAGATCTTGTGTTGTGTTCTTACCACTATAATGAAAAAGTAAATAAATAACATCAAAGGGTCATAAGGAAAATTTAGAGGTGTTGGCTACACCTAGCACTTCATAGTAATGGTTTTATGGGTGTATGCATATGTCTAAAGTCATCAAATGATGAAAATTATACATGCAGTTTTTAATATATCACTTATACCTCAGTAAGACTGTTTAAAGATTTTAAAGAAAAAAAATAGGTAATCTACTTTACTGGAGTTTTAATCATGAATCACTTTTACATATTTGCAATGAACAACAAAACAACACAACCTGCATTGATTTTAATAGAGTATGAATATCAATGTAGTCAAATATCAAACTAATCTGTTAGAAATGTCATGCCTATTTTAACCTGGCATTAGGAATTCAACCCAGTGTGAGCAAATCTAGCTATAGACCCATGGATGTTTTCAGCCAACATTGAAGTGTCTCTCCTTGACTCTGGGTAGGATAATCAATCACTCATTCAAACAGACAAGCTCTTAAGAACAACAGGTGCTCTATCCACAGGGTCAAGGTCACATCAGGATTCAGCCTGCTGTTTTTCCTTTTTGTGATGCTTAGAAAGCAGGAAAATCACTGAGGGGAACTTTTTATTAAATGAAAAAGAAAAAAATGGAAAGGAAAAAAATCAAAGTTAACAGTGTCTAGTACCATTTATTCTCTTCAGTTTACTCAATTTTGGAAACATCTGCAGGCTTCTAACTTTGATATTGTTAACTGTGAGCACTTCCCAATTTCACTACTCATTTATTTTCTTTGTCTCTTTGGAATTTGCAAGTTTTATACTTTCTTTAAAAAAGCCCAATGTATTATTGATGAGGTATTCTCTCTTTAATGTGGTAAAAAGATCCCAGACACAAAGACATATTTAACAGTATATTGGCTTCCATTGGGAAGATCATTATTTTGATTTTGTACTCACTATATGCATTTTCAACTAACTTTAAAAGACTATATAGTTTTTTTTTTTTTTTTTACCCAAGCAGTATCTAAAATTCTTCTAAAGCCATTTGTGTTTCAATGTTAAAATTTTCTTGCAAAATATTCACATTTCAAAGGGCATCCTAGTAAGTTTCAATATTGGTAATTGTGGTGAAGCTTCACTACATGTTAGATACTTGGGGTGTTAGTGTTCTTGGGGTCAGAAGTCACGAAAACTCTACAATGCAACTTGAATGGTCTTAGACAAGTCTTTAATTTTTCTAAGCTTCAATCAGATAAATTATAAAATGATTTTAAATTCTTAGTGTTAGTTCTCTAAGTTGATGCAAGCAAAGTTTAGCAAAGTGCCATAAAATTAATAAACACCTAACATTCTGTATTCATTGCTATTATTATTCCACTTATTGTTTTGATAATTTATTCCTTATTTTGAAATAAAATTTAAATAAGACTGTTCCTTGGTGATAATGTGAAGTTAACATTTTATTCTCCATTAAGGAAATAGCTAAGTAACGTCCTGTCCTCACACTTCTAATTATAAGTGGCAAAAGCAGATGTTGCAGGTTGGTGGTATTCTTTTTGATAACTGGATTTAGAGCAAATATCTCTACTTTTTCTTTCTAGAAGCATTTCCTCCCTCATTCTGGTTCCTCCTTTCCTCCTCTCTATGTAAAGATTTTCTTGATACTGACAGGCTTCGAACCTCTCATAGACTCTGAAAGAAAAAAAAAAAAAAAATATATATATATATATATAGAGCAACATTCAAAGAACTAAGATCATGGCATCCAGCCCCATCACTTCATGGCAAATAGAAGGAGAAAAAGCAAAAGGAGTGGCAGGTGACAGATTTTATTTTCTTGGGCTCCAAAATCACAGTGGATGGTGACTGCAGGCATGAAATTAAAACTTCACAGTCTCCCAGCCTGGTGGAGAAAGGCCAGTGAAGTAAAAGTTATGTGAAAAGTAGATTATGTAGAAAAGAAGTATGGGCGACACTGTGTTAGAGTTAAATAGGTTTCTTTATTGTAATACTTTGTATAGAACAGTCTTTTGGACTCTGTGGGAGAGGGAGAGGGTGGGATGATTTGGGAGAATGGCATTAAAACATGTATAATATCATATATGAAACGAGTCTCCAGTCCAGGTTCGATGCACGATACTGGATGCTTGGGGCTGGTGCACCGGGACGACCCAGAGGGATGGTACGGGGAGGGAGGAGGGAAGAGGGTTCAGGATGGGGAACACGTGTGTACCTGTGGAGGATTCATTTTGATATATGGCAAAACCAATACAATATTGTAAAGTTAAAAAAATAAAATAAAATGTTAAAAAAAGGAATCATTTAAAAAAAATAGATAAAAGATCCTTGCAAGTTGGAACGGAAATAATGACAAAACTAGACAGCATATTAAAAAGCCGAGACATCATTTTGCTGAAAAATGTCCACATAGTCAAAGCTGAGTTTTTTCCAGTAGTCACGTACAAACTTGAGAGCTGGACCACAAAGAAGGCTGAGCACTGAAAAATTGATACTTTGGAATTGTGGTATTGGAGAAGACTCTTGAGAATTCCTTGGATCACAAGATCAAGCCAATCAATCCTAAAGGAAATGAACCCTGAATACTCATTGGAAGGACTGACGCTGAAGCTGAAGCTCTAATATTTTGGCCACTTGTTGTGAAAAGCCTACTCATTGAAAAAGAACCTGATGCTGGGAAAGACTGAAGGGAACAGGAGAAGAGGGCAGCAGAGGATGAGATGGTTAGATAGAATAACTGACTTAATGGACATGAATTTGAGCAAATTCCAGGAGACAGTGGAGGACACAGAAGCCTGAGAGTCACATATGACTTAGTGATGGAAGAATGACAACAATAAAACACATACACTGACCTCTTGACATAGTTTGATTTATCTCTTGCATATAAGAAAATTGAAAAGAGCATTTGTAATTCATTATGAATTAAAATTTTCTAATAGTTTCTGTGATATTGTAGTTTTTATATAACAGTTAGATCATAACATGACAGCAAAATTTACTAGTGTACAATATGAAGAAAATCTTTAATAAATGTATAAAAGAGCAACATAGCACCTAATAAATTTAAGGATAGCATAATGGGATTTTATGAAATAGTGAGGTTTCTGACACCCACAATTACAAAGCAAGATGTAATGTCATTTCTTGATTTAATCAGGAATAGCATTCAAATGTCTGTCATTGAATGAAAAGGATGAATGAAAACACAGTTTTAATTCAGTGTTTTCTTTTTTAATTCTAATATGATTTTACTGTAGTAAAGATATTTTATATGAATGCCATGTGAGAGAAAGAGATGAAAGAAAGAAAGAGGGAGAGAAAGAAAGAGGGAGGGAAATAAAGAAAGAAATCAAAATTCAGTCTGTGATGGGGTACCAGGGGGTCCTAAGTTAGAGTTCTGTTGCCAAGTGATGAAGAAATGAGGTGAGGTCATGAGGGTCTTCTCCATCACCATGCTGTGCTAAGTCATTTCAGTCATGTCTGAGACTCTCTGCAACTCCATGGACTATAGCCAACCAGGCTCCTCTGTCCAAGGGAATTATCCAGGAAAGAAAACTGGAGTGGGTAGCCATTTCCTTCTCCAGGAGATCTTTCCAACCCAAGGATTGAAACCAGGTCTCTCACATTGCAGGTGGATTCTTTATTGTCTGATCCACCAGGGAATTTGTTATTCTATTAAAATAACTTGAACTTCTGAGTTGAATTGTAAAATGGCAGCCTCCAAAATGGTAGTTGTTTAAGCAGAGAAATATTTTCAATGCTATACATTAACTACATCATGTTCCTTCAGACTCAGTCAATATACATTTTGACATAAATATATTGTCCTCCTTAAAATATACAATAAAACTAACATTTTTATTAAAATGATATATTTTATATACAGTATTATACATTATGTTGTGATGTAGTTTGTGTATCCCAAACTACACCACTATACCACTGATAGCAAACAAATGTTTCTTCTGAGAATAACACTACAAAAGAGATAAAAGCACAGTAATCTTTGTATCAAGGCAACTTAGAACTACTAAGGCCAAGAAGATTTAAGGAGATAAATTCAAAAAAGGGACAAATCCAACAACAAAAAGCTTATGCTTTAACCTTTATTTTCTTCAGGGCTTTGGCTGACTTCTAGACCCAGGATAAGAGTCTGAAGATCAGGACAATGAGAGAATAATGAGAAACTAGTAAAAGATTCCAAAGCTCAGTTGGTTCTCCTTAAGATATCTGTTGGACTCTGAACCTGCACAAGGCAGGAGGCTAGTTATTCAAGCAATGAGGAGGTTGGGGCAGCTGCATTCTACTGGAAAGATAAAGATTAGGATTTTGGAGCTGCCAAGAGGAGAGACATGGTGAACACTTAGAAGTCTGGTTGAGCGTCCCTGCGGAACTGTGTCCTGAGAGAATAATGACAAAACTGCAAGCCAGCTGCTCTTCTGTGGCATTGCTAATTGGTTTTAACTAATTGGGTTCCCTTCTGTCAGCCCCCAGTTCTTCTTCAGTGCCTCAAAACAATAAAGAATCTGCTGCAGTGTAGGAGACCTGGGTTTAATCCCTAGGTGGAGAAGATCTCCTGGAGAAGTGAATGGCTACCCACTCCAGTATTCTTGCCTGGGAAATTCCATGGACTTAGGGACCTGGCATGCTACAGTTTATGGGGTCGGAGAGTTCAACACAACTGAGCAACTACTTTTTTGCTATCAGTTTACTATGGGAAAGCATAAGTCTTCTGTGATGGTTTCAATTGCTTCACAACAAATTACAACACGTTTAATGGCTTGTGATGTATGATGTGCATGCTCAGTTATGTCCAACTCTCTGTGACCCTATGGACTGTAGCCCTGCCAGGCTCCTCTGTCTGTGGAGATTCTCCAGGCAAGAATACTAGAGTGGGTTGCCATTTTCATCTCCATTTATTGGCTTGAAACATTACCTATTCATTAGCTCAGACTGTTCTGTAGATCAAAAGTCTGAAATGTTACAGCTGGGCTCTTTACTCGTGTCAAAAGGCTGAAGGTATGATGTCAGCCTGGCTGAGTTCTTATCTGGAGGCTCATACTTATTGGCAGAAGTTAGGCTATATGTTTTCTAAATTGTTATTTAGTCGCTAAGTTGTGTCTGACTCTTTTGGAACCCATGGACTGTAGCCCGCCAGGCTCCTCTGTCCATGGAATTTTCCAGGCAAAAATACTGGAGTAGGTTGCCTTTCTCTAGGAGATCTTCCTGATAGAGGAATCAAACTTGTGACTTCTGCGACGTCTCCTGCATTGCATGTGGGTTCTTTATTGCTGAGCTACCAGGAAAACCCAATTTTCCAAATACTTCCATATAACTGTGACTAAAATTTATTCTTGTTATTTTTATAACAGTCCCATGATATGAAGTCAATGAATTGTGTTTTTAAGAAACACAATTGAGAAAATAAATGAAGTTTCACACTAATTGGTACTAAGATCAACTAGTCTGACTTCTTCCTACAATATGAAAGTGTAACAAAAATAATAACAATTGATATTTTAGAGTGTTTTCAAGCTCCCAGCCTTTTTCACATATGTTATTCCATTTATACAAATAAAATAACTAATCTGCTGGGTATATTTTTTTAGCAGAAAAATCATTTAACCACCAATTCTATATTATATGGAGGAAAAATTAAGTTAAAATAAACTCAGTAGGAAGTAGATAATATTAGTCCAAGTAAATATCCCAAGAATATATGATTCTTATATAGTCTCACATGTTGAGTAGTACATCATGTCTTTCAAAGGAGATGCAGACATAGAAAACAGACTTGTGGACACAGTGGGGGAAGGAGAGGGTGGGATGAACTGGGAAAACAGCATGGAAACAGATACATTATCATATGTAAAATAGATCAGAAGCGCGAATTTGCTGTGTGACACAGGGAGCTGAAGCCAGTGTTCTGTGACAACCTGGAAGGATGGGATGGGCTGTAAGATGGCGGGGGGCAGGGGGTGGGGTTTCAGGAGGAAGCGGACATATGTATACCTGTGGCTGATTTGTGTTGATGTATGGGAGAGGCCAACACAATATTGGAAAGCAATTATCCTCCAATTAAGGCAAACAAACCAAAAAGTATGTTACACTATAAGATCTGATCCTTAGAAAAAAGATACTGTCTTGCATCAATGCCAAGCAAAGCTTAGATAAGGAATTTTGATTTGAAAATAACCATATAATCTTGGGGTGGGGAAAAGGATATTGAGTGAGAAAAAGGAGTTGGGAAACATTATTAGTCTCAGTCACAATAAACTGTCGGAATCAATTAACTTCTGTGACTTGTGATGTATTGAGCTTCTTGGTGCAAATGTCATTAATTTCAAGTCGTTTTTTTCAGATTGGGCAATAAAAACATTTCTCTGTTATTTCATAAAGGGCAGAGTAGGTCTTTCCTATTTGTCAAACATAAACATTTTCACAAAATAGCAAATCATGAAGAAACAGGCCCAAACAAACAAGTTTCACGCATTTAATGACAAAATTAATAGGACAGAAACATTTGCCAAGGCATTTCAGTCAATTATTATTTAAAATATCCATGCATGATTCATTTATTCACATATGGCAGAGAGAAATAATCATCTCTTGATTATCTGTTCATCATACTTAAGTCTTTTAAGAATTAAACTGATTCATAAATATTATGCTAATTGGGAGAGTGCTAAGAGAGAACAGGGCTGATAACTCTTTATCACCAATGATGATGATAGATTTGATTTAGTTATGATAAGTTGTGAATAATTTTAGCATGACCATTCCTTTTTTCATACTACTTGAATATCCTTTTCTGGTGGTCTGAGCCAATTCTCTAGTTGAGCAGAGTGAAGATATCTGCTAGAATCAGCCATGATTATGGACTTTAATGGTACTACTAACTAATCAGTTATTAAAGCCTTAATTTTGAATGATCCAATGACATCACCCTAATCCTGTATTTTTTGTTAAATTTGATGCTTTTGGAAATAACTTTTTAAATGCTTCAGGCTATGTTTGATGAATTAAATTTTGATACAAAGAAATAAAAATCTGTACTTAATAAAATATATATTTGGTATGTCAAGATCTGAAATGATCACCAATACTTCCTTTATTATTATCAATTACAGATACATGAACCAATTCTAATATAATGTGTACATAGATTGCTATGTATATTCAACTTATTGAAAATCCTGAAAAATAGCATTATTAATATATAAAATATGTAAAGTTATCTTTTAGTTAAAAGGTAATAATAGGATATCTAGAGGTCAATTTTCAGAGGCCGGTTCCAGGATTTAATAATATGATGTCCCTCTACCAAAAAATAAAACAAAACAAAACAAAACAAAACTCATATTGTACACAAAAAGAAGTGATGAAAGAAGTGGCTGAATTTTATATATATATATAACTAAATCTCTTTTCTAGATGCATTAGGCTGAATTTCCCTTTGTATCTGGTTTATCAGTAGTCTCTCTTAAAACACTGAGAACTAATCTGAAGCAATTTGTAAGGATCTTAACAAATTCTCCAAGGAAGTTTCTTAGAATGATATTAGCAACTTTCTAAAGGTAAGTAACATATTATTTCTTTCAGATTTAAACTTTTATTATTTTTGTCCTCTTACCTAAAATTAATTTCTATGTGTTATTCTAAATGAGTATGGTTTCTTCCTGTTCCTTGTTAATAACAGAACTGAAAACTGACTCTTTAATGTGTTTTTGTTATTGTTTAGTCGGGAAGTCATGTCTGACTCTTTTGCGACCCCATGTACTATAGTCCACCAGGATCCTCTGTCCACAGAGTTTTCCAGGCATGAATACTGAAGTGGGTTGTCATTTCCTTCTCCTGGGATCTTCTCCACCCAGGAATCAAACCCTCATCTTCTTGACAGATGGATTCTTTGCCACTGAGCCACTTGGGAAGCCCCCTATAAGATGTTTTAGCATTATCCAAGTAAATGGTAGGATAAATAGAAAGCTATAGATAGAGATGGAAGGGTGGATGAATGGAGTGAATGAGAAAGAGAAGGAATACAGATATTTCCATAATACCTATAATTTTGTCTTTTGCAGATTATTTATTTTTCCTTGTAAAACCTCTGTTGGTTCATAACCCTGGGAGATCCCCAGGTGAAATCTGAAGCTGTGCACATAAGAAGTCTGCAAAAAGACACAAAAGGAGGCAGACCACCCCAGATTGGTGGATGACAGTTTTGATAAACAAGACATCTCCACATAAGACTTATCTTAGGTGACTGCAAGAGAGTAGATCTCTGACCCTGCCAGCAGAATCTTAGAAAGGACTTTATGAGGATGAGTTACTACACAGCCAAGATGGTCTCAACAACCCCTGACTCTCAAGGCCACATCCTTGGAACCATGTCAGCTACAGGGAGACAGGCAAACATACACCCCAAGAACAGGGAAGTGAATGAATGGTCTCTGACTCCCAGGTCAACATTCAGTCATGGTCACACACTCCCTGATGACCTCCTTCAACACCTTCCTTGCTGTATTTCTTTAAGATAGTTATGAAAACCTGTTTGGAAATTGTGGCCAAAGTTCATGGATAGAAATGATTTTTAGAAAGGATTTAAGCTAAAAAAAGTTACAAAAGAAAGCTACAAAGAAACTCCCTTCTCTCTAAGCAATGCCCACTTTCCTATGGCAAAATAGGCCTGAGGATCATGAATCAAAGACCAATATGAGGCAGCATCTCTGAAGGCCTTATTCCATGGAATAATTCCCAAGGTCCCTCAAAAATTATTGATTTTTAATTTTAAACATATCAAGATCAAGCTACAATTAGCAAGATCATCTACTTAGAAGCAGTGCTAAACATCTACATGGTGTGGTCAGTACTGCTGTTGTTTCTCACTGTAGCTTGACTCCAAGGACCTCGATGTGTTTGATCACAAGAACTTTCTTCTGGAGCAACTTTTTACCTATTTCCATCAGATACGACCTCTGCTCTAGCTAGATTTGGAATGTCCATTATTTTCTGCTTGAGGTCTTAATCTGTTCTAGAAATCATACAGAAGAAACAAACAGATGTAAAAAAGATATACATACAAAATTTCTTAAGGGTAGGACAGTTACCTAACACAAGTTTGGCACAAAAGGAACAAACAATACTGAAACATCAGAATTTGGAGCAGAGAAAGATTTATTGTAGGGCTATGCAAGAAGACACCAGTCAGTGGCTTGTGCTAAAAAAAAAAAAAAAAAAAAAAAACTTCAAAACAAACCTCAAAGTCCCTGAAGGGTTTGAGCGAAGCATTTTGAAAGGCCAGGTGAGGAAGGGGTTTACAGGGTATGTGATCAGTTCATGCTCAATTCTCTGATTGGTTGGTGGTGAGGTAACAGGGTAGTTAGCATTATCAATCCTTAGGTTTCAGAAGGTCTAGGGGCTATGTGTTCATGAGCATCAAGTAGTTAATTTCTTCCATTTGGTGGTAAACTGAAAATCTCAGGATACGTGCCTCATATACCATCATCTAGGTACATCAGAGAGGAGCTAAGGCAGAGGATATGAGGAAAGAAAGGCCTCAGAGTGCCCTGTTTGGTTACATGAGTAGTGTGTTCAAACATGAATCAGAGATGACATGGGATAGAGTTAGGATAAATAGTAGAATTTCAATTTGAATTAAGTTTTCATCATAATTAGCAGCAGATCTTTTATCACCCTATCCACTGCCATCCAAAATTTTGTGTTCCTGAGAACTGTAGGAAAACTGATTCTGATGGTTTTGATCCCTGAATGTTCACTGATTCCTATCTTACCAAATTCATCTCTTTGCTCCTCCTGATTGTCCCTAAATCTGTGGTCACTTAATTAATAGTTTAGATTTATGTCAGTGTTCACGAAGCAGGGACTATTGCTATGCTGTTTCATTAGGGAGCAGTGAAGCACACATATATATTTAAAATATTTTCTTATTGTAAGTGCATTCTTAAATCATGTCAAAAAATTATTGAATGCCTCATGTAAGTCAGACACTATGAAAATCATTTTCACTTTTATTATCTTTTATTCCTTATAGCAAACCTCTTACAAAGGTTATTATTACCTTCCTTTTATGGGTTGGGAAACAGAGAGGCATAGAAATTATTTAACACAGCAAGTATTTTACCTATGAACTCTGACTTTAAATCTAAGTCTTGAAGATACTAAACCCAGAATACACTAATGGCATTCAGTCATAATTTTATAGTATATAAAAATTGTAACCTGTATTAAACAAAATGGGAACACAAACTTTTTGTATTTCATTAAATTATTTTTTACTGAGTCATATGAAAATAATTTAATTTTTAATTTTTAGGTATTTAAGTTAATATGTGATAAGTAGATGAAGAATAATTCAAAATTCAATGATGATAATTTTCCATTAGACATTGATAACTCTTTATAGTTTATGAACAACTACAAAATTTTTAAGACTTTCCAATTTCTTGGGAGCAATGAGCCTTCTTCTGTTAACTTATTATTAAGTAAGTTACTTTATTCAATTTCCTTGATGTAATGATAATAGTTTTTGATTATTTATACTTCTAGCACTTATTTTTCAAGAAATTCTGTGACAGTGTCACAGAAAATAGTTGCAATCTAACAGCTGCAATATGTCTTATTTGAAAGAAAATTTTAGGTCTTAAGCCTAGAGCCAACATCTCAAGTAACCCTGAGAGAACTGCTCAGAGGAGACAAGGAGAGGAACAGGTTATATTTAAAACAAAGGGCACGTAGTCTGAACATCAAAAGATTATTGTTAATTAAAGAAAATCAGATATCTCAAGTTAAGGAATAGAGTACTTTTTTATGTGTAGGAAGATGCAAGAGTCTGAGCTCAATGAAATCATTCCTTCCGTAGGCATCTCAGCTATATGGGGCCAGTATCTGTCACTGTTCACATCTTGAGTTCCTCAGTTCTCACTGTAGGGAATGACTGCAGACTGATGGCTACCAGATCTCACAGGTAATCTTCTCCTTCCTGAGTGCCCTTGGGGCTCAGGAATTCACATTTGAAGGGCCAGAATTGCTGATGATTGTGACATGCTAGTTTAATGATATGGCAGGAAATATTCCATTCCTCAGTGTGAAAGTTTATATGAATCTGGTATTTTCAGAGTACTTTATGTAGGTAATACTCAAGGTCTAGATCATCATAATAGTAGTATACTTATCTATATTTGTGTCTATGTCAGGCCCTTTTATAAAATATTTCCCCAAACTATATTTGATTATTTAATTATTGACAACAAGGAAAAATGATGAGTAAATAATTGGGGGACAAAGTTCAACATGGGACTATTATTAAATCCTTGCTTCACTATATGCTGAATGCAAGAGTTTCCTGAAATATAATTTCTAACACAGCCTGTTTAATGAAGGTGTGGAATATGATAACAGACAATCTGAAAATTATATCCTTAATCACTTGTCTCCCACCAGGGTCTTTATACATATTTTATCAAAATTCCCTTTCCCAACTCTTGTCTGTAGATCTCACAGGTTACATGGTTTTATAATTTTCTAATAGTTTTAGCCAAAGTTCAATGTTACCTTCAGGTATGAGAAGATACTCAATTCAGTTCAGCCACTCAATTGTTCTGTCTCTTTGTGACCCCATGGACTGCAGTATGCCAGGCCTCCTTGTCCATCATCAACTGCTTGAGCTTACTCAAACTCATGTCCATTGAGTCCAACCATTTCCTCTGTCATCCCCTTCCCCTCCCACCTTCAATCTTTCCCAGCATCAGGGTCTTTTCAACTGAGTCAGTTCTTCACAAAGGGGGCCAAAGTATTGGACCTTCATCTTCAACATCTGTCCTTCGAATGAATATTCAGGACAGATTTCCTTTAGGATGGGCTGGTTGGATCTCCTTGCAGTCCAAGGGACTCTCAAGAGTCTTCTCCAACACCACAGTTCAAAATTATCAATTCTTTGGTGTTCAGCTTTCTTTAGAGTCAAATTCTCACATCCATACAGGACTACTGGAAAAACCATAGCCTTGACGAGTCAGACCTTTGTTGGCAAAGTAATGTATATGATTTTTAAAATGCTGTCTATGCTGGTCATGACTTTTCTTTCAAGGAGGAAGCATCTTTTAATTTCATGGCTGCAGTCACCATCTGAAGTGATTTTCCAGAAGAATGAAGAGACGGAGCCAGGCAAAAACAACACCCATTTGTGGATGTGACTGTGACAGAAGCAAAGTCTGATGCTTGTAAAGAGCAATATTGCATAGCAACATGGAATGTTAGATCCATGCATCAAGGCAAATTGGAAGTGGACAAACAGGAGATGGCAAGAGTGACCATTGACATTCTAGGAATTAGCAAACTAAAATGGACTGGAATGGGTGAATTTTACTCAGATGACCATTATATCTACTATTGTGGGCAGAAATCCCTTAGAAGAAATAGAGTAGCCATCATGGTCAACAAAAGAGTCAGGAATGCAGTGCTGCTGCTGCTGCTGCTGCTGCTGCTAAGTCGCTTCAGTCATGTCCGACTCTGTGCGACCCCTGAGACGGCAGCCCACCAGGCTCCCCCATCCCTGGGATTCTCCAGGCAAGAATACTGGAGTGAGTTGCCATTTCCTTCCCCAATGCATGAAAGTGAAAAGTGAAAGTGAAGTCACTCAGTCGTGTCCAACTCTGAGCGACCCCATAGACTGCAGACCACCAGGCTCCTCCATCCATGGGATTTTCCAGGCAAGAGTACTGGAGTGGGGTGCCATTGCCTTCTCCCAGGAATGCAGTACTTGGATGCAATCTCAAAAATGACAGAATGATCTCTGTTCATTTCCAAGGCAAATCATTCAGTATCACAGTAATCCAAGTCTATGCCCCAACCAGTAATGCTGAAGAAGCTGAAATTGAAAGGTTCTATGAAGACTTACAAGATCTTCTAGAATCAAAACACAAAAAAAGATGTCCTTTTCATTATAGGGGACTGGAATACAAAGGTAGGAATTCAAAATCACCAGGAGTAACAGGCAAATTTGGCCTTGGAATACAGAATGAAGCAGGGGAAAACTAATAAAATTTTGCCAGGAGAATGCACTGGTCATAGCAAACACCCTCTTACAACACAAGAGAAGACTCTACACATTGACATCACCAGATGGTCATTATAGAAATCAGACTGATTATATTCTTTGCAGCCAAAGATGGAGAAACTCTATACAATCAGCAAGAACAAGACTGGGAGCTGACTGTGGCTTAGATCATGAACTCCTTATTGCCAAATTCAGACTTAAATTGAAGAAAGTGAGGAAAACCACTAGACCATTCAGCTATGACCTAAATCAAATCCCTTATAATTATACAGTGGAAGTGAGAAATAGATTTTAAGGACTAGATCTGATAGACAGAGTGCCTGATGAACTATGGATGGAAATTCATGACATTGTATGGGAGACAGGTATCAAGCCCATCCCCAAGAAAAAGTAATGCAAAAAAGCAAGATGACTGTCTGAGGAGTCCTTACAAACAGCTATGTAACCAAGAGGAGCAAAAAGCAAAGGAGAAAAAGAAAGATATAAGCATCTGAATGCAGAGTTCCAAAGAAAAGCAAGAAGAGGTAAGAAAGCCTTCCTCAGTGATCAATGTAAAGAAATAGAGGAAAACAACAGAATGGGAAAGACTAGAGATCTCTTCAAGGAAATTAGAAATACCAAAGGAACATTTAATGCAAAGATTGGCTCAATAAAGGACAGAAATGGTATGGGCCTAACAGAAGCAGAAGATATTAAAAATAGGTGGCAAGAATACACAGAACTGTACAAAAAAGATCTTCATGACCCAGATAATCATGATCTTGTGATCACTCACCTAGAGCCAGATATCCTGGAATGTGAAGTCAAGTGGGTCATAGGAAGCATCACTACGTACAAAGCTAGTGGAGGTGATGGAATTCCAGTTGAGCTATTTCAAATCCTGAAAGATGATGCTGTGAATGAGCTGCATTCAATATGCCCGCAAATTTGGAAAACTCAGCAGCGGCCACAGGAATGGAAAAGGTCAGTTTTCATTCCAATCCCAAAGAAAGGCAATGTCAAAGAATGCTCAAACTACTGCACAATTGCACTCATCTCACACGCTAGTAAAGTAATGCTCAAAATTCTCCATTTCAGGCTTAAACAGTATGTGAACTGTGAACTTCCTGAAGTTCAAGCTGGTTTCAGAAAAAGCAGAGGAACCAGAGATCAAATTGCCAACATCTGTTGGATCATCAAAAAGGCAAGATAATGCCAGAAATACATCTATTTCTGTTTTATTGACTATGCCAAAACCTTTCACTGTGTGGATCACCACAACCTGTAGAAAATTCTGAAAGAGATGGGAATACCAGATCACCTGATCTGCCTCTTTAGAAATCTGTATACAGGTCAGTAAGCAACAGCACCGGACATGGAACAACAGACTGGTTCCAAATAGGAAAAGGAGTACATCAAGGCTGTATACTGTCACCCTGCTTACTTAACTTATATGCAGAGTACATCATGAGATATTCTGGGTTGAATGAAACACAAGCTGGGATAAAGACTGCTGGGATAAATATCAGTAACCTCAGATATGCAGATGACATCAACCTTATGGCAGAAAGTGCAGAAGAACTAAAGATCCTCTTGATGAAACTGAAAGGGGAGAGTGAAAAATTTGGCTTAAAACTCAACATTCAGAAATCTAAGAGCATGACATCTGGTCCCATCTCTTCATGGCAAATGGATGAGGAAACAATGGAAACAGTGACAAACTTTATTGTTTTGGGCTCCAAAGTCACTGCAGATGGTGACTGCAGCTATAAAATTAAAAGATTCTTACTCCTTGGAAGAAAAGTTATGACCAAAATGTGAAAGACAGTTCAGTCTAAACTGACATTTCAGTCTTGCATTTAATTATGTTTCTCCCAACCTCTGTGTTAATCCTGGGTCAAGACCTGAAGGAGATACAATGTCATCACCTGTATTACCAATGTTTTGATATTGTGGGGGAAGAAAAAAAGCATCATACACTATAGAGAGCCCCTGTGGAATCCATACGTATTTAAATTTTAATTTCCATTTTTTATGAAGAAACTATAAAGTATGTCCAGCAACATAACAAGCTAATCCTTCCAACAACTGGACAGCTTAGACTTCGTTCTACTCTTACAGATCACCATGCGCATTTGTACATAATTTAGCATAGACAATATCTCACATATACTTTCAATGCTTTGCAAGTTGTGAGTTTGCCTTGTTACTTTTTGTCCCCAGCACATAATTTTGCGGGCTTCCCAGGTTGCACTAGTGATACAGAACCCACCTGCGAATGCAAGAGAAATAAGAGATGCAGTTTCAATCTCTAGGTTGGGAAGATCCCCTGTAGGAGCGTATGGCAACACACTTCGGTATTCTAGCCTGGAGAATCCCATGGACAGAGGAGGCTGGCAGGCTACAGTCCATGGGGTGACAAAGAGCTGGACAAATCTGAAGCAACTTAGCACACATGCACACATATAATTTTGAAGGAATGGATTAATTTGTCCCCAAATAAGTTCTAGGAACATGAGTCAGTAGGTTTCAAAACAGCGACTTATTGTTACCATCACATATTTCTGAGAAACTATAGCATCACTTGCTATTTAATAAATTCTATTTTTATTGGAATCTAAACTACCTCTTTTTCAGAAATAGGGCTCTCAATTTTACATGTGTCTGTGCCATAGTTGACAAAAGTAATTAAAAAAAAAAAATATATATATATATATATATATATATATATATATCTTTCATCTTAATCCATTCTGGCTGCCATAAAAACATTCCATGGACTAGGTAGCTTAAACTACAGAAATTTATTTTTTCACAATGTCGAATGCTAATAATCTGAAATCATGGTTCCAGAATGATTGGGTTCTGGTAAGAATACTCTTCTGAATTGCTGGTGGCTGCTTTCTTGATGCTTACTTGAGGAAAGAAAAAGATATCTCTTTTCCTCTTCTTATAAAATCGCCAATCTTATCAGAAGAGGATTGTGACATCACAACTCTAATTACCTCTTAGGAGCCTGATCTCCAAATATAGTCATATTGGAAGTTAGGGACTCAATGTATGAATTTTGGGGGAGTGAAATTCAGTAAATATTGTCTTCATAATAGAAAACAAGTATAATTTCCAAAATCATAGACATTACAATTTTATTTAATTTTTACAAATCTCAAAATATGCCTTGTTTACTTTTATACTGTCAACTGAAAAAAATGCAAAACCTGAATGTTCAGATTTATATTTTAGTTGGCTGAAAAACCTAAGGAATTAAGCCCAGGATGTAGCCTCAGAAAACTCCAAGAGACAGCTTTGAAGAGGTTAGGGAGAAGCCTGGATATATATAAGATTTTGTCACAAAGACCCAGTAGTCAGAACTTTGAAAAATTGCTGTCAACTAAAGAAAAACAGACATCTCAAGTTAATGCATTCAGTGCTTTTCTATGTATGGGAAGATTCAAAAGTCTGTGCTAACTGAAATCATTCCTTTGACATGCACCTTAACTATGCAGAGCCAGTGTCCTGTGTTCTTCCAGCCTGGAACCCCTCAGGGTGCACTGTTGTGGGTGGTTGCAATGTCTGAGGGCTTGGCCATCAGCAACTGGTTTCCTTCCATCCTGAGTTCCCTCAGGGCTCACCTTCAGGAGATACAGTGGCTTGATGGCTGCAGCATCCTTTCTTTACAGACACAGAAGGCAACATCTTTCATTCACAATACTTTATTTATTTAATTTTATGTATATATTTATTCATTCAGTTTTATCTAGAGATTAGTTGGGACAATAAATTGTTAAAGAATAGTATCCAAGAAATTTCCCCTATAAAATCTGCATGGTGCACTGGGACGACCCAGAGGGATGGAATGGGGAGGGAGGAGGGAGGAGGGTTCAGGATGGGGAACACATGTATACCTGTGGCGGATTCATTTTGATATTTGGCAAAACTAATACAATTATGTAAAGTTTAAAAAATAAAATAAAATTAAAAAAAAAAAAATAAAACTGAAATCTGTACTTATAGTAAAAAAGCTTAACTTGTCTTTTTTTAAGATTTTTTTTTATCGTGATGTTCATTGTGAATTGGATTAAAAGGAAAACAAGAACATTGAAAAATAGCAAAAAAAAAAAAAAGTATATATAAGTCTTAAGTCTTTCCTGGTGGCTCAGATGGTAAACCATCTGCCTACAATGCATGAGATCCAGGTTCAATCCCTGGGTTAGAAAGATACCCTGGAAAAGAGAATGGCTACCCACTGCATTATTCTTGCCTATAGAATTCCATAGACAAAGGAGCCTAGTGGAATACAGTCCACGGGGTTGCAAAGAATCAGACACACTGAGTGACTAACACTCCCACTATTTCATTTTTCTCTTTTCAGCAGGTCATATTACCAAGATCACTAGGTTGAAGGGAGGCAGGAAAAAAAATGTCTTTTTCCAAAACTCTTGCTTTGTGAAATCTCAGTGATATTAGAGCACCGCTATCTCAGGCAACATCAGTTATATTAATGAAAATTACATTGCATGCAATCAAGTGCAATTATTCACTCTAGAAAAAGGATCAACAGAAGCAAAACAATGCTGGCTGCCAATTATCTTTCAACATCAACTGTCCAACCAGAGTCCCAGAACTCTACTTATTAGTATTTTGTGGTTTGCAGTAAGAGACTTGAGCTCCTTGTTGTTTTTATCTCATCCTACCCATATGTCTTAGTGGCAAAGAGAAATTTACCAGCCAAATGTACAATGAATCCAGAGTTGTAGTGAAAATTAGATTATTTTGCTTCTAGGTTCATGCAGGATTTATCTCTGAACAAATTCTTATTACTGTCTTAACAATTTTTACACAATTATTGTAGAAATAACAAATGATCAGCAATGAAGAAATTAAAACCTCTATCATAAGAAAATAAATGTTTCATCATTCTCTTAATCTGGTCTTTATCTAAACACATGTCTATTTTTAGCTATGGTCAGATTTTATGTTGATATTTGGACATTAAGTTCTTATGTTATATGTCAATATAATTTGTAATATTATTTAAGTTTTCACTTATCTGTACATTATTTTATTAATACTTGTTTAATATTAAACATGTAATTAATTAAACCTACTTAGCAGCAGCAGTGCCAAATTAATCTTTGTCTTTATTGTTTAACTTGCTTAGGATTTTTTATGTCTACTAATGTAAGAGAACTTATTTTCTTTTTAAAAAAATTATGTCTAACATATACCATCTCTTTAAATAAATCTGGTGGTTTTCCAACCTTTCAACAGATCTATCTGCTTAAAAAACCTGTTCCATGTACCTATTTTAAAATAAATTTTGTTTGAATATCATAATATTTGTTATATGCTTTTCTCAACTATACCATTTTATACAAAATATCTGCCCACACACATAGCATGAAACCATAGACAAGTAAGCACTGACATGTTGGAGCCTGTGAGTTTTTTCCAACAATCAAACTTTGCCCATCTGTCACTCTGACAATAATCCCTTGGTTCTTGGAGGATTTGTCTTTTTCACAACTGTGACTAGGTATCGTAAAAGCACATCTATTTTTTCGCTGCTTGCAATAGAAACTTCATACGGCCATAACATTTTCCTCCCCACAAAAACTCTTCTTATATGTCACAGCTTTCTCTTAAAGCTTACTTAATCTTGCCATATAAACACACTGGGGGCCGGGGCGGGGCGGGGGCGGGGGGGGGACATTGGAAGGCCAGAACGTCTATGGTGAAGGGAGATGGACTGCTAATAAGATCTGTGGAAACCAAGGTAGCAAATTTCTCTGTGAGGTGGAAAGCACCAGTGTTTTTGGTCATTGTCCTTAGAATCTGGCCTTATCTTTTGTTAGTAAAATGGCTGCTTGCCACAGAGCAAATGTTACTTACCACATGCCACAGCGTATATTTAAATGCCATCAATTCATGTGCTGGAGAGAATACACTCACTGATTTCTCATTTGTCTCTCTGTACAGGCTTATGGCCTATCTACTCTTCAGGCCACTTTATCTAAAACGTGTCCCTGAGGGGTTATTGGAAGACTTTGTGGGAGAAGCAACAGGGCTCCTTCCTGTTCAGACACTGCCTCGTGTGAGTCTGGTAATGGAAGGGAAAGACGAGTCACAGAAGACCTTGCATTTGTTTGCAAAGCCTGCCATAATGAAATACAACAGACTGGGAGACTGAGATCACAGAAATTTATTTTCTCATGTATCTGGTGGCAGGAAGTCCAAAATCAAGTACCAGTACAGTTGATTTCCTCTGAGGCCTCTGTCCTTGTCTTGCTGTTTGCCTCCTTTTGCTACCTAGAATATATATATATATATATATATGAACTTGCTGTTTATTTTATATAAAGTAGTGTGTATTTGTTAATCTCAATCTCCTAATTTATCCCTCTCCCCTTTTCCCTTCTTTTAATTTCCCCTTCTTACAAGGATAGCAGTCAGCCTGGATTAAGCCCCTCTGCCCAGTAACATCATTTTCCTTAATATCCTCTTTAAAGTACCCATCTCCAAATACAGTTACATTCTGAGGTACTAGAAGTGAAGACTTCAACATAAAATTTTGTGGGAATACAATTCAGCTCATGATAGCTCCCTATGCCTCTCCAAGTTATTTCCACCTGAAAACAAAAACACCTCACATTATCCATCTTGGGAAAATTATCTATTTTCATTTTTGCCTTCATAATTTTCTCATTTTTACATACTCTGATGACTATCGGAATATAAAGTGAAAGTGTTAGTCATTAGGTCATGTCCAACTTTGCAAATTCATGTACTGTATCCTATCAGGCTCCTCTGTCCATGGAATTCTCCAGGCAAGAATACTGGAGTGTATTTCCATTCCCTTCTCCAAAGGATCCTCCCAACTCAGAGACTGAATCCGGGTCTCCTGCATTGCAGGCAGATTCTTTACCATCTGAGCCACCAGGGAAGCCCCATCAGAGTATAAGAAGAGTAGGACTAGGGTTACTTGATGATCAATATTCATCAGCCTGATGTCAAGGGCACAGTGGGGCCTTCCCTGTGATTCTGATTAAATCTCAGTCTTAAGCAGGCACTATTTTCCAGAATCTTGGGTGTAGAGCATTACCAATGATCCTACTCTCTCCCATCTATAGGTCAAGGTCCAGGACTTACTCCTGCTTTCCCATGCATGTAGAAGGGTTTTGTCTTCTGGTCCTTTCATCCAGGTGCAATAGATTTTCACCAGTAACCTAAAAGGTGACTGTGGTACTTGCCCTTCACCGAGCATTCTAAGAATGTCCTTCATAGGAGAGTTAGAAGGTAATCCAGGGTTGACTTTCTGTCTTCCTTTGCTGCCGCTTCTTCCCTAAGCCAGCACCGCCTCTTGCCCTGACCCTAATCTTTCCTGAAAGTGCTAATAAAGATGAAGTTTGTAAACCTGCACATAAGTGCAAACTCCTCTTGCGTATCCAGCCTCCAGAACTTCATATATTCTTGCCAGTCCACAATTATATTTAGCAATTTATTTAAAATAGAGCTAAATTCTTTTTGCCAATGCTCAGTGGCATCTTTCTCATGTAAGCAAGTGTTTGTTTCTTATTTATTTTAGAGTCTTTTGTCTTAATTTAGAGTCATTTGTCTTTCTTTACATTTATGGTTAATTGTCTGCCCTGCAGGTTCAGATTTCTGATGGATTTGAGAGCAGTTATGAAGACGCTTACTCCTTAGAAGGAAAGTTATGACCAACCTAGATAGCATATTAAAAAGCAGAGACATTACTTTGCCAACAAAGGTTCGTCTAGTCAAGGCTATGGCTTTTCCTGTGGTCATGTATGAATGTGAGAGTTGGACTGTGAAGAAGGCTGAGCACCGAAGAATTGATGCTTTTGAACTGTGGTGTTGGAGAAGAGTCTTGAGAGTCCCTTGGACTGCAAGGAGATTCAACCAGTCCATTCTGAAGGGGATCAGCCCTGGGATTTCTTTGGAAGGAATGATGCTAAAGCTGAAACTCCAGTACTTTGGCCACCTCATGAGAAGAGTTGACTCACTGGAAAAGACTCTGATGCTGGGAGGGATTGGGGGCAGGAGGAGAGGGGAATGACAGAGGATGAGATGGCTGGATGGCATCACTGACTCAATGGACGTGAGTCTGAGTGAACTCCGGGAGTTGGTGATAGACAGGGAGGCCTGGCGTGCTGAGATTCATGGGGTCGCAAAGAGTTGGACACGACTGAGCGACTGATCTGATCTGATGAATATGCAGATTCCCCTCATTATGTTGTCATTTTTTAAGGGAAGGAGAGAGATTATGTCCAATTCTCTATATCCTCAAAGTTCAACTCATATTGTCTTTTCTTTAACACATAGAGAATTTGAAGGAAAAGGACAGAGTTCCTATATACCACACATCCACTTATCACATACAGTTGTCCTTATTATTAACATTTTACATTAGTGTGATGTGTTTGGTAAAACTGATCAATATTGATACAGTATTATAAAATAAAGTCAATAGTTTACATAAGGATACAATCTATAGTGTATGTTCTGTGGATTTTAAAATAATTATATTGAAATTATAATGTCATATATGATAATGATGATACCATTATTATAGTAATAGAAGGTGGGGCTTTGGTGAAGAGATTAAGTCATAATGTTGAGGCCCTCAAGACTGGGATCAGTGCCCTTATTAAAAAAAAAAAAAAAAGACATAAGACTCCTTGTCCCTTCCACCTCATGAAGTTACTGAGAAAATGACCATGCATGAACCAGGTTAGCGAACTCTCAACAGATACCAATTCTGACTGTATCTTGATTTTGAACTTCCCAGCCTTCAGAGCCATGAAATAAAAAAAGAATTCTTGTTTAAGCCATCCAATCCTGGTAGTTTGTTATAACAGTCCTAACAGAGACCAAATTGTCAGCATCAGTTGGATCATAGAAAAAGCAAGAGAATTCCAGGAAAAAAAAAAAAAATCTACTTCTGCTTCATAGACTATGCTAAATCCTTTGACTCTGTGGATCACAACAAACTGTGGAAAACTCTTAAAGAGATGGGAATACCAGACCACCTAAGCTGCCTCCTGAGAAATCTGTATGCAGGTCAGGAAGCAACAAGTAGAACTGGACATGGAACAACACACTTGTTCCAAATATGAAAAGGAGTACATCAAGGTTGTATATTGTCACCCTGCTTATTTAACTTAGATGCAGAGTACATCATGAGAAATGCTGGACTGGATGAAGCATAAGCTGGAATCAAGATTGCCGGGAGAAATATCAATAACCTCAGATATGCAGATGACACCACCCTTATGGCAGAAAGTGAAGAAGAACTAAAGAGCCTCTTGATGAAATGAAAGAGGAGAGTGAAAAAGTTGGCTTAAAACTCAGCATTCAAAAACTAAGATTGTGGCATCTGGTCCCATCTCTTCATGGCAAATAGATGGGGAAATAATGGAAACACTGAGAGACTTATATTTTCTTGGGCTCCAAAATTACTGCAGATGGTGAGTGCATCCATGAAATTAAAAGTTTGCTCCTTGGAAGAAAATTATGACCAATCTAGACAACATCTTAAAAAGCAGAGACATTACCTTACTAACAAAGGTCTGGTAGTCAAAGCAATGGTTTGTCCAATAGCCTTGTGTGGGTGCAAGAGTTGGATCATAAAGCTGAATGCCAAAGAATTGATTCTTTTGAACTGTGGTGTTGGAGAAGACTCTTGAGAGTCCCTTGGACTACAAGAAGATCCAACCTGTCCATCCTAAAGGAGATCAGTCCTGGTTGTTCATTGGAAGGACTGATGTTGAAGCTGAAACTCCAATACTTTGGCCACCTGATGCAAAGAGCTGACTCATTGATGCTGGGAACGATTGAGGGCAGGAGGAGAAAGGGACGACAGAGGATGAGATGGTTGGATGGCATCACTGACTCAATGGACATGAGTTTGGGTAAACTCTGGGAGTTGTTGATGGATAGGGAGGCCTGGCGTGCTGCAATTCATGGGGTTGCAAAGAGTTGGACACAACTGACTGACTGAACTGAACTTAACTGAACTTCACTATTATAGTTAGATTACTTTATGGGCCTCTTAGATGCAAAAATTTAATTACTACATGTATTAAATCTAAAGTTAAAATATTTTGAAGAGCTCCTGTTTCTGTTAGGCATGAGGAGCAAGTATAACACATTGATTAAGAACAGGGGAATGTATGTATACCTAAGTCCTTGATGCTGGGAAACATTGAGGGCAGGAGGAGAAGGGGGCAACAGAGGATGAGATGGTTGGATGGCATCACTGAGTCAATGGATATTATTCTGAACAAGCTGAGAGATAGTGAAGGACATGGTACTTCTCATGCCATATCCATGGGGTCACAAAGAATCAGACATGACTTGGCAACAGTCAAATAAGCAGCAAATAACAACAAATTGTTGTTTGAATAGCAAACAATAACAATAAAAAAAATAGTATTAAAATTCTCTTAGAAGTTGTCTAACTAAATCTATTATGTCAAATTACCTTTTATCACCACATACTCATTGAAACAAATATGCTCATGTATTACTAAGAGTATCTTGCCCATCTAGTCCTTAACAAAGTGGTTTTATTGTTGTCTTTATTGCCTAGTAAGCTCTTCCATTCTCTCTATTTTGAAAATTATAGTACATGTGTGAATTATCTCCATCATAGTAAAAGATCAACAATGAAAGTGATAGAATGAAAAAAGATCATGTGAGTCTTCATACATAGTAAGATATTTTAGAATATTAAAAACTATTTCATATGACATTATGAAATCAGAAAAAAAATGAGTTGCCTGTAAAGAAAATAAATTTATTAGAAACACATTTTTTTTTCAGTACTGCCATGGTTTTCTTCACCTTTAATTTCTCTTATGAAGTTTTAAATCCACAAAATAGCAACCCACTCTGTTATTCTTGCCTGGAAAATCCCATGGACAGAAAAGCCTTGTGGCTACAGTCCAGAGAGTCAAAAGGAGTCAGACACAACTGAGTGACTAAGCATGCACACACACATGCTTAGTTTGAATAAGACCATTATGCCAGGAGGGGCCATGTACACACACCATGATTCCTAGAAGAAAAGAAATCTGCATGCCATTCATCACTGAATTTACTGCTTGTCTGCAAGATGCTCACTGAAATGAAACTGTTCCCTGACTTTATGTTGTGCCTTGCTTTCTCTACTTTCCTTCTCCAGGAATTACAGAGATAAGACTCTCTCCCTTTTATAATGAATACTTTAGAGCTCATTAGAGAAGAACCTCCTCTGCCCTCTCTCTGGCAAGTCATTTATCTCCTCTGAAGCTTATTTATTTATTTTTATGATTTTGTTGTAAAGAGCAAGGTTTGGGTGCATGTAACCCATTTAGTTATCGGGTCAGAAGCAATCATTTCCTGACCAGTTAGTGCGTGTCTTTTTCCCAGGATGAGTGCCTTATAAATGCTGCACTTGGTTTTTTATGGCTTTACTACCTACCCATTTAGAGAATACTGTCATTCATTCAAATGCACACTGCAAACATTGTAGAAATTCACTGAAAATTATTTTTACTAAAAATACCTCAATTACCTGAACTGGAAAGAAGGGAAATTGGGCGGTCCATGCAGTTCTTGAAACCTTATTTTCCCAGCATTGAAAAGAAAGTTGCACTGGTCACCAACATTAAGGGATGGAGAAGGATCTCACTGGTGATACACTTGGGCCACTGGAACACACTGCAGTTCAAGAGCAAGTCTTAAAATCTAGAACAGTCCTTTTATGCTAGACAGAGCTGCTTCGTTAATGAAGACCTCCCATAAACATGATGGAATAGCACAAGAAACCTCCTGTACTCTTGCCTACTTATTCTTCGGAACTTATTTGTTCAGACTGATCACTTTTTTCTGTCCTCATATTGTGTGAATGTGGTTCCCTTTCTTATCTCTCTTTCTCTCTCTGTTTCACCTCATCTCCCTCTATGTATCATTCTGCTTAGCACTCTACTTAGCATTCTACTTAGCATTCTACTTGGTGATTCTGTTGGACTTCTGGGATATTCTGGATCCACCACTGGACAGTATCCTTGATCATCCTCTTCCAAATGCTCTTTGATCTTGCAAATTTGTAGTATTTATTTACTATGTAAAACCTATTACAGTAAAACTGAAAGTGGAATGAAAACTTAGATATGATTGGAGCTATTAGACACCATGTTATTTTAAGTCTTTACACAACAAACCATTTTCTTTTTACTGATATGCTTAGAATTACCACTTACTTTGACAAAAAAAAAAAAATAAAGATTTTTAGGTAAACAAGTCTATGAAGTTTTGCACTTTAATGAGGGGTGTGATGGGGTGGGATGTGGGAGGAAGTTTCCAGAGGGAGGGAACATGTGTATACTTATGGCTGATGCATGTTGATGTATGGCTGAAACCAACACAATATTGTAAAGTAATTATCTTTCAATTAAAAATAAATATATTTTTAAAAGAACCAATTTAAAAAGGTTTTCACTTTGCTAAAATGTAATGTAATGCAGGTAGGGAGAAGGCAATGGCACCCCACTCCAGTACTCTTGCCTGGAAAATCCCATGGACGGAGGGGCCTGGTGGGCTGCAGTCCATGGGGTCACTAGGAGTTGGACATGACTGAGCAACTTCACTTTATTTTTTCACTTTCATGCGTTGGAGAAGGAAATGGCAACCCACTCCAGTGTTCTTGCCTGGAGAATCCCAGGGATGGGGGAGCCTGGTAGGCTGCCATCTATGGGGTCGCACAGAGTCGGACACGACTGAAGTGACTTAGCAGCAATGCAGGTAGAATTGTTTAGATCACTGTTCTATTTTCTTCACCCCTGAGAAATGGAGTTGGAGACTGGATGGTGACACAGTCCAATATGAAACCAACTTCTCACATGCCTGGAAAAAAAAAAAAGAGGAGAATAATTAATCGAAGATAATTCTTAAATATAATTCACGTCACAGGAATACACATGCTTACTTTCTAACTGTGTAGCATCCCATCTCTGTGGGTTCCATCACCATTTTGTAGGACTTAACCTTGTTCATTATGGGATGTCCACATGTATCCATTCTTTTCCTCTTCCATGCTAAACAACTGCCTTGCTGAGGAACTACGTGAAGTAGAGTTAATGCCACAGCGCTTACAGCCTTTGAATCTGTGAGGTGTCACAGAGTGACCTTTCTCTGACAGTAGAGGGGCACACTCTTATGCATGTTACCATATCTGGTCCCGACATCACCTAAGCTTGATTCCATACCATTCGTGTTTTTTTTTCTTCAATGCCAAGTCAAAAATAATAATAATTTAGATAACTGAATTCTTCAAAATGCCTTCTGTGTGATAACAAGAACATGGTGCTCTAATGCTGAGAGAATTGTTTGCTGGCTACTTTTATTCTCTATAAGTTTCTTCTAAATTTCCTTATGTCACATTGATATTTCAAAATATGTAGGATGTTGGTGAGCTTTTTCTAATTTTGCTCTAGATGAGAATTTGATCTCTTTCTTTGGTAATTTTATTAATTTAGGTACAGTAAAAAAGAAGAGTTCTACATATACAAACTAACTGTCCATCTTCTGAGCTGATATCCCAGTATCCTACATTTATGTATATACTATATTGCATATTACATTTAAAATTTATATATATATATATATATATATAATATTTTACTGAAAATTAATGCCAATGAATTTTTAACATATTTTGTCTTAGAATATAAACTTTCTATCAATGTCAAAATTTTAGGTACAACCAGGCTATATTTAACTTGTTATTCCACTGATGTAGAAAATTTTCTTAGGGGTTAATTTTCTTGACAGCAGAATGTATAGTCCTGCTACAATCTAGAAGGCTTTAGAGACACTACATTTGATTTTCCCATCTTGCTGAGTAGTCAAGTCACATATATTAGGTTTTCCTAATTGTCACTTTAAAACTAATACAGTTTTGTAAAGTTTAAAAATAAAATAAAATTAAAAAAAAAAGAAAGAAAAATGATGCTCAAGATGACCTGAAGAAGTAAACTCATTCTGATATTGTGTAAAAAGAAAGCATATAAAACAGCTGTTCATAGAGAAGCATCTGTTCTGGCAGACAAGACCTGGAGAAAACATTACCTTCTGCGCTGCATCAGGAAGATAAATTGTAAAGCAGAATTCTCAGGAGCATTCCCAGATGCTTCTTTTGAGACAAAAACATCAGCCCAGGAGGGCTTGCCAACTTATATCTTTGCCAGCCATCCAGCCTCACTTCTCTTCCTCTTTTGTGTTGTCATTTTCCCAAGTAACCCTGTACTTTTGTCACTGGATTTTTCTTTCCCTTAACTGTGTGTCCACATTAGAACAGATAACATGAACAGGACTGGAATCCAACATTTACAGATCCTTTCATTGAATACATAATTGTCTTTCTCAGTTATGTGTGACATAAAAAATATTACTAACTCTAAAATAATTGTCAGAAAGTTCAATCTTTCCATTAATATATCTATAAAAATATCAAAAAAAAAAAAAGTTTGGTCTCTTCACAAGCAGCTAGGTCACCTACTGCATTGTTCAGTAGCTAAGTTGTGATGGACTCTTTGGGACCCTTTGGACTGAAGTGCCCCAGGTTTTCCTGACCTTCACTATTTTCTGGGGTGTGCTCAAACACATGTCCATTGGGTTGGTGATGCCATCCTATTATCTCATTATCTGTCATTCCCCTTCTCCTATCTTCAATCTTTCCAAGCATCAGGGTCTTTTCCAATGAGTCAGCTCTTCGCATCACGTGGCCATAGTATTGGGGCTTCAGTTTCAGCATTAGTCCTTCCAATGAATATTCAGGGTTGATTTCCTTTAGGATTGACTGGTTTGATTTCTTTGCTGTCCAAGGAACTCTCAAGAGTCTTCTGCACCATACTTTGAACCATCAATTCTTTAGCACTCAGCCTTCTTAATGGGCCAACTCTCACATCTGTACATGGCTAATGGGAAAACCAAAACTTTGACTTGGACTTTGTCAGCAAAGTGATGTCTCTGCTTTTTAGTTCTCTGTCTATATTTTTCATGGATTTTCTTTCAAGGAGCAAACTTCTTAATTTCATGGCTGCAGTAACCATCTGCAGTGATTTTGGAGTCCAAGAAAATAAAGTTGGCCACTGCTACCATTGTTTCCCCATCTATTTGCCATGATGTGATGAGACTTAGCTACTTAGCTTTTTGAATGTAGAATTTTAAGCCAGTTTTTCACTCTCCTCTTCACCTCATTAAAAGAGCTTTTACTTCCTGTTCTGAATGAGTAACCATTGATTGTGAACAATATTGTTCAGGTCTGAGCTTATTGCCAAAGTGCCAGCTATAGCCTTACCCCATAGAAATATGAACCTGCCCATGAAAAATACACAGCTGTCCAGTCAAGAAACACCATGTGCCTTTTTAAGAGGACTTTAGCTTTCTCCATATCATTCTGTGCTTATGAGTGTGTGTAACGTAAGAAGAGTTTGTTATTACTCATCACACAAGTAAAAGTTGTAAACATTTAAACATTTTTGCATAAATGTAATTCATGCTATGTGAGATTTTTGCAACTGAAGATACAAATGAAGAAAAAAAAATCACAAACATTTCTAAGTAGAGATAAACTTTTGGATATTTTCTCACCTATTTATTTACCTATTCTGTGTTCTCTCTAATCTCACCACTGCTCATGCTGAATTTATATTAAATATAAAATTCCTATGTATTGATTATTCTTCTTGAGTTTAATTTTATGACTGCATATCCTGTATGGAATAACAAAGCACTATATTTTTTCAATCACTCAGTTTTAGACTTTTAAAAGTTATTCTCACTGTAAAAATGATTTTTGAAAGTGAGTGACTAACAGCCACCCTGGATATGAACATAATCATTTAGTGAATGCATAAATTCAGTAGGTAGCAATTCAACCCCTTTCTGGCTGATCCAAAATGCTAACCAAAATAATTCCAATTAAATATTTAAATAAAAGTTGATTAAATATATCTGATTAAGTGGGAAAATTTAAATATGTAGCATAACAATGTTAAATCTTATGCTAATACTCTTTAGACTGAAGATATGCTAGGAAAATGAATGTGCCACAAGAAGGAATTATTTGCAGTAGTTCATCAAACATAATTCAATTTGAGAGCCCTATGCTTTATAATGAAAGCTAAGTAATCTACTGCAGACCTTGCATTTCAATGAATTCTGAGGTAACCCGCCTTAGTGAGATGAATGCAGATTTTTTATTTTTATTGTGACAGCAATGATCATGAGTTTCAGTGCTAAACTTTCCTTTCAGTGATTTGATAAAATTTCTTAAATTCTCTAAGGATAAGTTCTCTCATATAGATATCTAATTGTATACTTTTCATTAGAATAAAATACAAAAAAAAAAAAGCTTTTGAATTCTCAAACAAGGATTTCTTCATTGAATGTATATTTGGTTTACTCACACAAAGAGAAAGATCTATGACACAGAAGAAAACAAAGCTACTCTAGTTTCTGCAAACTTTATTCATAGATATTTCAGATAAGATAACTTTTAGATTGAATTAACCAGCTCAATCTCATAAGATTTTCTTTTGGATTTATATGTGTATGCTGATCTCTATAGATGTCTACCTTTGAAAACATTTCATCATATTTGTTGATTCAAGAACTAATCGCTGTCATGAATAACATATGTGTTTGCCATATTTTCCACTTGGATAAGTACATTTACCTTTCTTTCATGTGGCTTCAGAGAGTGTTCTGCTTGTCTACCCCAGGGAAAACAGTACTGCCAGCTGCTTCTGTCTAAGAAAAGACAAAATGTTCCTAAATGGAAAGAAATAGAATTTATAGTGAGTAGTTTTCATGTACCATATTTTAGGAAGTGATTGCTTTTGGGTTTGTTTGTTTGTTTTTTTTTAGTTGTAATATCAGTCATAGTTTATGTACTTTAAATGTAATGCTAAATATATTTCATAGAATAAATTAGGAATTGTCCTATTATAACTGTTAATGGGGTAGGGGGGATGTATATCCATGCTTAGGCATAGAAAAAAAATTCAGTGTTACAGAATTCTGAAACTGATCTTACTGATTAATGTGTTTCTGCTCACTGTTATGCCATAAAATTAATACAAGTATGTGAAATATAGGCATCTGGACAACTAAAGAAGTCATATATATATATACATATATATATATATATATGCTTTCTTCTTATTATTTGTGGTAACAAAGTTCTGTAAAGTCTTTATGAACACCAAATTAATAAATTACTATTAATGGTAAACTTACACATGTCAATATTCTACAGCCCAGATATGTTTCTTCTATTCACTCAAGAACTCTTGCAAATGTATTATGTATTATGTTCATACATCCTAGAATGATGACATAAATTGTGTTATATTCACACAATGGGATATTAATATAGTTATGAAAATGAGAGAATAATAATTGAATTTGGATTTATCTTTAAAATATAATATTGAGCAAATATTTCAAATCACACAATGGGTATTCTATTATTTTCATTTATATATATATATATATACATACTTATGTGATCTGATCTGATACATATGTTGTTTATATAACATATGTATTTATGTTTCCCAGTGGCTCAGATGGTAAAGAATCCACCTACAATGCAGAGGACCAGGGCTCAATCCCTAGGTTGAGAAGACTCCCTAAAAGAAGGAAATGGCACATATATATATATATATGTGTGTGTGTGTATGTCAAATATCTTTCTAAAGAAAGCTTCAGTTTAGTTCAGTTCAGTTCAGTCGCTCAGTCGTGTCCGACTCTTTGTGACCCCATGAATCGAAGCACGCCAGGACTCCCTGTCTGTCACCAACTCCCAGAGTTCACCCAAACTCATGTCCCTCGAGTCAGTGATGCCATCCAGCCATCTCATCCTCTGTCGTCCCCTTCTCCTGCCCCCAATCCCTCCCAGCATCAGAGTCTTTTCCAATGAGTCAACTCTTTACATGAGGTGGCCAAAGTACTGGAGTTTCAGCTTTAGCATCATTCCTTCCAAAGAAATCCCAGGGCTGATCTCCTTCAGAATGGACTGGTTGGATCTCCTTGCAGTCCAAGGGACTCTCAAGAGTCTTCTCCAACACCACAGTTCAAAAGTGTCAATTCTTCGGTGCTCAGCCTTCTTCACAGTCCAGCTCTCACATCCATATATGACCACAGGAAAAACCATAGCCTTGACTAGACGGACCTTTGTTGGCAAAGTAATATCTCTGCTTTTGAATATGCTATCTGGGTTGGTCATAACTTTCCTTCCAAGGAGTAAGAGTCTTTTAATTTCATGGCTGCAGTCACCATCTGCAGTGATGTTGGAGCCCCAAAAATGAAGTCTGACACTGTTTCCACTGTCTCCCCATCTATTTCCCACAAAGTGATATGTCCGGATGCCATGATCTTCGTTTTCTGAATGTTGAACTTTGAGCCAACTTTTTCACTCTTCACTTTCACTTTCACCAAGAGGCTTTTTAGTTCCTCTTCACTTTATACCCTAAGGGTGGTGTCATTTGCATATCTGAGGTTATTGATATTTCTCCTGGCAATCTTGATTCCAGCTTGTGTTTCTTCCAGTCCAGCATTTCTCATGATGTACTCTGCATATAAATTGAATAAGCAGGGTGACAATATACAGCCTTGATGTACTCCTTTCCCTATTTGGAACCAGTCTGTTGTTCCATGTCCAATTATAACTGTTGCTTCCTGACCTGCATACACATTTCTCAAGAGGCAAATCAGGTGGTCTGGTATTCCCATCTCTTTCAGAATTTTCCACAGTTTATTGTGATCCACACAGTCAAAGGCTTTACTTACAAAACACTGTATTTACTTTGAGAAAGAAAACAATATTATGCAATACTAGCACTTCTTGAATTTATCATTTTTTGGTTACATTTTGGACATATCTGTTTTGGTGGCTTTCACAATTTATACATAAATACATGCTGATGTCTAAATCCTTATTCACAGCTGTATTATATGCTGTATATTTTTTTATTCTTGAAATTTTATAATTGTAAAATCAATTCAAAAAATATAAAACTAAAAAAAAAGTGAAATCCTGTTACTTAAACCTTTGTCCCTGGGAAGTTCATATTGTATTGGATAAAATTGAATTCTCTTCTAATACATAAACTTCCCATTTTTTGCAGTAGAAATTTGTGATCAATGTTATGTTTTTCCTTCATCTCTTGAAGTGAATTCTCCAACCATTGTTTGTTTGTTTTTTTAATGTACAGAACTTTTCTCTGTCGAAGTACCAAATAAAGCATGAACTTAAAAATCAAACATTCATGGATCTGGATCTTAGTTTCTGTAACTATTCCCTTATCGCACAGCTCACCTGAGCATTGGGATATGTCAAGAAACATCTGCTGAAATAACAAATGTAGTTTACTCTAAGATCCTTTCTAACACCTTTACATTAAGGCTTTTTGATTAACAACACTATGTGATATTTCTGGGGATAAATAGTTTATAGAATATAAAGTTGTTAATTATTTCAGATCTTGTGATATCTAATCCGTGTTCATTAGTCATGCAATATTACAACACTGCAATAAACTCTAATATGAAAAATATTTGTGAATGTCTATAACTATTTTGCTAGAATCATTTCCAAATTGGTATAGATAAATGTATGAACATTATAAAAGCATTTGAATTTGCTAAATATTTAAATCAATGTAATTTATACATTTATCAACATGTCCTCCAGAAAACTTCCATAGCTGCATGTCAATTATCATAAAGGGTCTGGCATTATTTTTTGATGCTCAATTGCTGGCAGCTTTCAAACTCCTTCCCTCTTCCCTCTCTTTTCCCTCACACCTGCATAAGCTAGCTGTTTGCAAGCCCTTGTTGTTACTTGTTGTTGTTCAGTCACTAAGTTGTGTATGACTTTTTGTGACCCCATGAACTGCAGCACACCACACTTCCCTGTCCTTCACTATCTCCCGGAGTTTGCTCAAACTCATGTCCATTGACTTGATAATGCCATTCAACTATCTCATCCTCTGTCACCCCCTTCTCCTGCCCTGATTCTTTTAATATCAGGGTCATTTCCAATGAGTTAACTCTTTGCATCAGGTGACCAAAGTACTGGAGCTTCAGCTTCAGCATCAGTCCTTCCAATGAATATTTAGGGTCGATTTCCTTTGAGATTGGCTGTTTTGATCTCCTTGCTGTCCAAGGACTCTCAAGAGTCTTCTCCTAAAAACACCAATGGTGTTTTTAGGGAATTAAAACTGTTCAAACCTTCACGATGGCTCCAACATCTAACCACAATAAAGACCAGAGCTACTTGCCCCTGATTCCTAACTCTTGTTTTACTCAGGATTTAACCCAATGGGTTCTTTTTTGAGGAATTGTTTTGTTGTTTACTCTGTGAGTAATACATTTATTTTGCATCCTTTTGTGCCTGTGTGTCATTTTTCCTGATATATCTTTGTGGAGGTTGTGTGGAAGCCTGCAGGATGTCCATTTGGAATGCCAGGCCCCCAGATAAAACATTTACATTAAGTAGCTAGTTTACTACAATTTGGTGAACTTGATAAGTGTAGATAGCTTTTTATTATTTTAAATGGCTAGGGAAGTGTAATTTATGACTATAAGTTACCATTTAACATTTCAAATAAACTCATCTATTAGATGAGGTGTAGACTGTTTTGAAATAAATGCACTGAAGAAACAATCTATTTCCATACATGGTATGTGAGGAACATAGCCTTCAAGCTATAATTTCTACCCATACCATCTGCTCTTATTTAATGAAAGTCTATTTGATCTGAATGGTGTGGATAATTGCTTCAATCTCTCATTTCATTGTCATTTTGCAAGCCCATTTCTAAAAAAAAAAAAAAAAAAAAAAAAAACAAAATGAAAATGGATTGGCCTTATTTGGGAAAAAATAGGGGCCTATTTTTTTCTTCAACCAAAATCAATTTCAGCAATATTTTGCTTTCAATAATCAATGTTTGTTTTAATGAAGAAATGCATATCCATTTCTGATATTCAAAATGCAATAGTTACAACTGATGACATTATATTTTTTAATTTAGAAAACATTTTGTGTCTCTTTGGAAAGTATAAAGGGAAAATACAAGGTTATTGGCTTTAATAGTGAAAATACATATGCTGTTGTGAGAAGAAAGAATAAAAATCATCAAGAAAAATTGAAAAAAGAATTTAAGGATGAGATTTTTTAGTATGAGAGTGAATATTCAGGGGAAAAGGAGGAAAGTTGACAATGACAAGCAAGGTCTTGGGTCTATTTCCAGGTGACACACTTGGTAAACAATCTTCCTGCTTAATACAGGAGATGCAAAAGAAGCCAGTTTGATCCCTGAATCAGGGAGATCTCCTAGAGGAAGAAATGTCAGCCCATCCCAGTATTCTTGCCTAGAAAATCTTATGGACAGAGGAGCCTGGAGGGCTACCATCCATGGGGTTGCAAAGAGTTGGACATGACTAAGCATGCACACATACACATGATTGAGAATATCTCTGAAGAAGGAAAATTCCTGAAACTTAAGGCTCATCCCTAAGTCCCTATTTTAAGATGCATTTGAATACAGAAAAAGAACCTGAAGATTTAAAGGTCTGCTTTGGACTGAATATTTGTCCCCCGAGCCCAAATTCATCTGTTGAAGTCCTAACTCACAATATGATGATATCTGGAGATGGAGCCCTTGGGATGTAGTTAGGGTAAGATAGAGTAATGAGAATGGAACCACTGTCATAGGATCTGTGCTCTTATAAGAAGAAATACCAGAGTTTGCTCTCTATCACATGAGAACACAGGAAGAAGGTGGCAGTCTACATGCCAGGAAGAGAGCTCTCACCAGAACCAAGCATGCTGGAAACTTGATCTCCAACTTCCAGATTCCAGAACTATGAGGAAATAAGTTTCTGTTGGCTAAGCCACCAGTTTATGGTATTTATAGCAATTCAAGCTCATTCAAAGTCTGGTTCAAAGACTTGAGTGATCTCCATATTAGTTTTAATAATGGGGGAAAAACTGGTTTCTCATCAAATATTTCAGGGTCTTCAAGATTGAAGAGTGATATAAGAAATAAAAAGCTATTTTAAGTTAATTTTTGATAGTTGGAGGTATGCATCACCATATATAAATATATAGAAAATAGTTTTGTTGTGATGTTTGAAATTATAGAGTGATAAAGCTTATTATGCAGTATTTAATTGATAAGCAAGAATTATGAAGTTTATGGTATAAATTATGTTTCATAACAAGTGTTTGAAAATATAAACTATAACCTAGCGTATGACTTTCTAAAAGTTCCATATTTCTATTAATTTCTTTTTTTATTTTATTTTAATATTTAAATTTACAATATTGTATTGGTTTTTAATTTTTATAAACAGAAAGTTAATGATTAATTCAAAACTACTTTTATAATAGTAATTTAGTATTTCTGAGCAATAGGAACTACAGCTATTCAAATAAGCAATCATATAGCTTACATTATAGCTGCAATGTAGCTCATGGTAGCTTGTGCATTCTGTGAGTGTTTAAAAACTCATAGGATACAGAAGTTTGAGTCATTTAGATTCAGTATAATGCATTAGTTAAGTATACATCGTTGGATTACCAAGGTTAAAATTTTTCCTCTGTTACCTGATAACTTTAAGACAATGATATATTTCAGAGGTTAGTTGAGTAATTTAATCTCTCAAATATCTCAACTCTTTCCTCTTTAAAATGGGAATAATAGGCACTTTCTCAAAGTGTTATTTGTGGATAAAATAATGTAAAGCACTTAGAATTGTGGTTCGTACATGGTAATAATCTGATAAGTATCATCCTTTCTTTTTTTACCTTTTAACTCATGTTTCTACTTGAATGTACTTTAAGATGTTTCAGTTCAGTTCATTTCAGTTCAGTTGCTCAGTCGTGTCTGACTCTTTGCGACCCCATGAATCGCAGCACGCCAGGCCTCCCTGTCCATCACCAACTCCCGGAGTTCACTCAGACTCAGGTCCATTGACTCAGTGATGCCATCCAGCCATCTCATCCTCTGTCGTCCCCTTCTCCTACTGCCCAGTAAACTCAATTCCATTAGATTCTTTTTTTTTTTTTTTAAACTTTACATAATTGTATTAGTTTCACCAAATATCAAAATGAGTCCGCCACAGGTATACATGTGTTCCCCATCCTGAACCCTCCTCCCTCCTCCCTCCCCATACCCTCCCTCTGAGTCATCCCAGTGCACCAGCCCCAAGCATCCAGCATCGTGCATCGAACCTGGACTGGCGACTCGTTTCATACATGATATTTTACATGTTTCAATGCCATTCTCCCAATTCTTCCCACCCTCTCCCTCTCCCACAGAGTCCATAAGACTGTTCTATACATCAGTGTCTCCCATTAGATTCTTTAAGAGTAGATTGGATCTCTGCCTCACTGTTCCTATATATAGGCTTATAGTTTACCTATAGAGAAAATTTTGAGAAAAGATTAAAATACATGTGGAAATAAATGAAGACCTAGCAAAGGCTACTTATTCAGAGTTTGCTGTAGAAAATGAGTCAGCCATGACCATGAAGGTTTTGGCAGAGAATCAAAAGCAGACAGAGGAGTTTATGGTGAAAAAAGAGAAGGCTGCAGGTGTCACTGATTGAAGGTTGTTGGCATGGAGAAGCTGGAGATGGGCTGACTAAAAAGAGACCTTCTATGTAATTGGTTCAGTTCAGTCGCTCAGTCATGTCCAACTTTTTGCGACCCCATGAATCGAAGTATGCCAGGCCTCCCTGTCCATCACCAACTCCCAGAGTTTACCCAAACTCTTGTCCATCGAGTTGGTGATGCCATCCAGCCATCTCATCCTCTGTCGTCCCCTTCTCCTCTTGCCTCCAATCCCTCCCAGCATCAGGGTCTTTTCCAATGAGTCAACAGTTCGCATGAGGTGGCCAAAGTATTGGAGTTTCAGCCTCAGCATCAGTCCTTCCAATGAACATCCAGCACTAGTCTCCTTTAGGAAGAGTTGGATCTCCTTCCAGTCCAAGGGACTTGCAAGAGTCTTCTCCAAATTGTTTAGGGGTGCACATTGGATTTATTGGTTAGTCCTACATTGGAAAGAGGTACAAAAAATAGGGAAGCTGTCAGGTATTAATATCCTGGCAATTTGAGGCCTCTTGTTACTGATATTTTATTTGGATTCTCAGATTATTACTAGAGATAGTGATCTTACTTACTACACATCTGACTTATAGACAGAAGGCTGGTTTCCTGTAGGTGAGTTATTTTCCAAGCCTGATTGCTACGTGTTGAGAATCAAGAGTTCTTATTTTGTATATGACCTGGCCCTTGTCCTTTTGTATACTCAGTCTCTGATATGTTTGGGACATACACCAAGAATATATTTCTAAAATTGTCAAAATCACATAGCATGAAATTATGATCATTTTTTAAAGTATATACTTTGATATAATTCTAGGTATAAGATAAGTAATGTTGTATCCAACTCTTTGCAACCCCATGGGCTCCCCCAGGAGCCTACCAGGCTCCTCTGTCCATGGAATTCTCCAGGCAAGAATCCCCTTGTCCAGGGCATTTTCCAAAGTAGGGATTGAACCTGGAGTCTCCTTGTTACAGGTAGATTCTTTACCATCTGAACCACCAGGGAAGCACAATTACAGGTGTAAGTTAATAATATAATTAATTGATATTATTTTAATTTTATTGTATTAATTTACTTAATGAATTCTATTCAGTCAGTTCAGTTGCTCAGTTGTGTCTGACTCTTTGCGACCCCATGAACTGCCATACACCAGTCCTTCTTGTCCATCACCAACCTCCCAGAGTCCACCCAAACCCATGTCCATTGTGTTGGTGATGCCATCCAACCATCTCATCCTCTGTCATCCCCTTCTCCTCCTGCCCTCAATCTTTCCCAGCATCAGGGTATTTTCAAATGAGTCAGCTCTTCGCATCAGGTGGCCAAAGTATTGGAGTTTCAGCTTCAACATCAGTCTCTCCAATGAACACCCAGGACTGATCTCCTTTAGGATGGACTGGTTGGACCTCCTTGCAGTCAAGACTTTTCTCCAACACCACAGTTTAAAAGCATCAATTCTTTGGCACTCAGCTTTCTGTATAGTCCAACACTCACATCCATACATGATCACTGGAAAACCATAGCCTTGACTAGATGGGCCTTTGTTGACAAAGTAATGTCTCTGCTTTTTAATATGTTGTCTAGGTTGATCATAATTTTCTTTCCAAGGAGCAAGCATCTTAATTTCATGGCTGCAATCACCATCTGCAGTGATTTTGGAGCCCAGAAAAATAAAGTCAGCCACTGTTTCCACTGTTTCCCCATCTATTTGCCATGAAGTGATGGGACCAGATGCCATGATCTTAGTTTTCTGAATGTTGAGCTTTAAGCCAACTTTTTCACTCTCCTCTTTCCTTTTCATCAAGAGGCTCTTTAGTTCTTTTTCACTTTCTGCCATAAGGGTGGTGTCATCTGCATTTCTAAGGTTATTGATATTTCTCCTGGCAATCTTGATTCCAGCCTGTGCTTCCTCCAGCCCAGCGTTTCTCATGATGTACTCTGCATATAAGTTAAATAAGTAGGGTGACAATATACAGCCTGGATGTACTCCTTTTCCTATTTGGAACCAGTCTGTTGTTCCATGTCCAGAACACGTTCCATGTTCTAACGGTTGCTTCCTGACCTGCATCCAGGTTCCTCAAGAGGCAGGTCAGGCAGTCTGGTATTCCCATCTCTTTCAGAATTTTCCACAGTGTATTGTGATCCACACAGTCAAAGGCTTTGGCATAGTCAATAAAGCAGAAATAGATGTTTTTCTGGAACTCTCTTGCTTTTTCGATGATCCAACAGATGTTGGCGATTTGATCTCTGGTTCCTCTGCCTTTTCTAAAACCAGCTTGAAGTACTGGAAGTTCACAGTTCATGTATTGCTGAAGTCTGGCTTGGAGAATTTGAGCATTACTTTACTAGCATGTAAAATGAGCACCTGATATATTTTTCTACTAACACCCTCAATTAAACTGCTTTATCATATATCTTTGTAATTTTGCACAAAATGATGAATAGATTTAGGAAAGGATGACTGAGCTGTTTTTGTTTATCTGTGAAAGTGAAAGTCACTCAGTCATGTCCAACTCTGTGAGCCCCATGAACTATACAGTCCATGGAATTATCTAGGCCAGAATACTGGAGTGGGTAACTTTTCCCTTCTCCAGGGGATCTTCCCAACCCAGATTTCAAACTCAGGTCTCCCACACTGCAAGTAGATTCTTTACCAGTTGAGTCACCTGTAAAATTACATAATAAATCACATACCCTTAGGATAGTAAAAGTATACAAACTAAAAAACTATTTTATAAAATTTTTACCAATTTGGGATACATTTCAAATATCCATTCACACTTATTCTTGGGACAGCAGGTAGGAAGAATTGAAGAGGATATTTCCTCATGGGCTTTGGTTCTTGGTAAGGACACAAAGAAGAATCTGCTGTCTTACCCATGGCAAAAACAAGTTTTTTGAAGAAAAAACAGAAAGAACATCTCAAGGAAAAAGTGGACCAAGCCAGGAGAGGCACTCACACTGGAATGATGAGGTGTAGGAGTTTTTAAGACAGGACTTTTACATATTCATCTAGGTGAGCTAGATGACTGTGAACTGACAGTTTTTTTTTGTTTGTTTTGTTTTGTTTTGTTTTTTAGGGAAAAGAGCCTTAATCTTTATTTTATTTTTATTATTTACTTTACAATATTGTATTGGTTTTGCCATACATCAACATGAATCTGCCACTGGTGTACACATGTTCCCAATTCTGAACCCTGCTCCCATCTCCCTCCCCATACCATCCCTCTGGGTCATCCCAGTGCACCAGCCCCAAGCTTCCTGTATCCTGCATCGAACCTGGACTGGCGATTCGTTTCTTATATGATATTATACATGTTTTAATACCATTCTCCCAAATCATCCCCCCCTCACTCTCCCACAGAGTCCAAAAGACTGTTCTATACATCTATGTCTCTTTTGCTGTCTTGCATACAGGGTTGTCATGAACTGACAGTTTTGACTGACAGTTGCAAGCTACATAACAACAGTTTCTATTGTGCATGACTTTCCCATAATTCAGTCTGTTATGGTCAGATGTATGTATGTATAGAATATTTATGAACACTTAATTGGCTCTTGGGGCTTCACTGGTGGCTCAGATGGTAAAGAACCTTCCTGCAATGTGGAAGACATGGGTTCAATCCCTGGATCATGAAAATCCCCTGGAGAAGGGAATGGCTATGCACTCCAGTATTCTTACCTGGAGAATTCCATGGACAGAGGAGTCTAGTCCTTGGGATTGCAAAGAGACACTACTGAGCAACTAACACTACTAATGGGCTCTTGGCTGCCTAAGTCAGTTGAGGACATAGCTGTGCATCAAGGATGCCCGTGACAGAATCGGTGAAGTGCCAATGGTTAGTTTGTACCCACTGTGAACCTAGGACACAGGCACACCTGAGTTGGAAAAGACTCTGTGGTTATTTTGTAGCATATTGGTGATTTTTTCCTGGGCTACACAGGGGCATGTCTAGGGTGGGGTTTAGAGATCAACTTGAATTATTTTCAGCTATGCCACCCCTTGTTGCTCATGTCAAACTTCCCATTTAACAAGACCAGCCAGAGTTGAAATGTTTATTTTTTCTGATTATTTATTGAATTACTAATAAAATAAACCCCTAGAAAACTAAAGAAAAGACCCTCATGATGCATATAACATTCTTTTATTTAAAATAAATTAAAAAAAAAACATATATTTTAGGGGAGTCCATTTTTTTCACAGTATGTAATGCCATACTTCTTTAGAACTATATTTGGCAAAACTAATACAATATTGTAAAGTTTAAAAATAAAATAAAATAAAGTCTTACTTTTACAGATGAATTCAATTCAATGCATCCATTTTATCAAAGAAAAATTGCAAGGAACACTAATTAGCTCTTATTAACATGAAAAAAGGCATAAAGCCAGTAAATGGGTAGCAAGGAAACCTTCAATTTAGTAGTAAAGAATAACAAATTATTACCAACAACGGCTGCAAACTTTATTGCCCTGTTGTACAAGATTTTCTGAAATAACTTTTTAAATACAGTGACTGCTTTGGTTCAAGTTAGACATCATGATGAAATGTTATACACTGAAAATCTTTTGGCCTTTTAGTTGTGGAAATGGCTTCTACATTTCTGGAAGTGCAGCAGCAAAATAATAAAAGTAAATTGAGCTAAAGAAATCTCTTTCTAGTATTCATGCCAAAATATTTAGAAGCATATTAAATCATCATTTGAATAATTTATGTATAGTCATTTTCATGATGTGATGTGTGGTTTGTGATTATGGGCAGCTTTTAAAAATTAGGTTTCAAGACTTAAATTTAGGAAATAAATTAATGGTTAAAGCTCAGAGAACCTCATCTATGACTAAACTTTACCCCAATGCTTTCAATGTACTGAATCCAACTGTAATAGATCCCAACTTGTCCTACCCAGCAAAGAAAATCTACTGATCACCAGGTGTGGTAAAGGAAAATACAGTGTTTATTTTAGGGCACTAAATAAGAGAGATGTTGTGCTTCCCTAGTGGCTCAGATGGTAAAGAAGCAGTCTGCAATGCAGGAGACCCACATTCGATCCCTGGGTCAGGAAGATCCCCTGAAGTCTTGGACCCATTTCAGCTTGCTCTTTGAGTTTGGGATTTTTTATAAAGGTGAAAAGCAAAGAGGCTGGGATTAATCATTGTCTTGTGACAGTTCTGTGATATTTCTTAATCATAATTTCAGAAGTCAGGATATCTATGATTTATGATTCTTAGGCAGGCCACGTGGTCCATGGTGCCAGGACCACGTTGTATCACCTTGCCCTGGAGAAACTAGCTGAGCTGGTACTTTAATTATGATATCTATAGTAGCAATTTTGGTTATCAACAGCAGTTTTAGTCATCTCTGGTTAATTAGTGCTCAATTAGCACAAGGATGAGGTCATAGGGGACAAAAAAGAGAATAAAATTTTGGACAGAGAGCTTAATAGCAAACAGTAATGGAACTTGGTTTTAGGGAGACTAAGTTTCATTAGTAGAATTGAGTACTACTTGCCTTAGCATTTAAAAACCATAGATCCTAATTCTAAATGGCCTGGCTGGTTAGAGACACTGTGAACAAAAAAAAAAAACTCACTTTCTATTACATGTTTCTAACTCAGTCTCAGTAAATCTTCATAGAAGGTCAAGGATTGTGTTACAAGAGGCTTCTCGGGTGAGAAAAAAGATAAAACTATGACTTTCATATAGCTATAACAATGAATAAACCATAAAATATTTTATTTACTTCATTCAGTGAGGGAAACAGAAAAATATTATTATAACTTGGCCAGAAAAGAATAAGAAAAGCACTCATAGGTGTGCAGAATTGTAATATAGCTCAAAGACAATACAAAGTTTTAAATCATATAACCCAGCAGGGTGTGCTGGATATAAACAATGCATATATGTAAAGTAGGTCAAAGACTAGGAGGGACTGCAGTCATGTGACCTGGAGTGGGCTATCCTCTAGGCGATGCGTAGTTTTCACAGAATGCTGGGTGTGTGTGTGATTTTTTTTTTTTTTTCCTATAAGAGGCTTTTTTGTTGTTAACACTGAGATAGTAATTTTCTGACTTTTATCCAGCTAGTTAAAGCACTCAGCATGTTCACTTTTAAGTTGTATATATATATATATGCATACAGTGTTCTGATTGTTGAGGTGATTGGTTAAAATAGATGTAAATCAGTTCAGGTCAGGTATTCTTTCAGAGACAAAATACACAGAGAAATGGCCAGAATACATATTGCAACAAAACTTCAACCCACAACCTCTATAGTAACCAGTCCAAGAAGCCAAAACACAATCTTTGATGCAATCATCCCAGGAGGCTCAGAATTTATCAATGACTGCCATTTACCTTATTTTATGACCCCACTTCCAACTCAGAATCAAATGGAGAAAGCCAAATATGTTCCCCAAACCAGCCACATAGGATTTCTTGTTTTAGCTGTTCAGTCTTGATCAACTCTTTTTGCGACTCCATGGACTGTAGACCCCTAAACTCCTCTGTCCACTGAATTTTCCAGTAAAAAAATACTGTAGTGGGTTGCCAATTCTTTCTCCAGAGGATCTTCCCAACCCAAGGACTAAACCCGTGTCTCTTAAATTGTATCTGAATTCTTTCCCACAGAGCCACCTGCATGCTGTGTGTTAAGTCACTACGGTTGTGTCCAACTCTTTGTGACCCTATGGACTGTAGCCAGTCTCCTCTGCCCATAGGATTCTCCAGGCAAGAATACTGGAGTGAGTTGATATGCCTCCTCTAGGTGATCTTCCCAAACCAGAGACTGAATCCATGTCTCTTAAGTCTGCTGCATTGGCAGGCAGGTAGTTTTACTATTAGTTCCACCTGGGAATCTTGCTGAGCAACCTGGGAAGCCCTTAATTACTTAAGATAGTTCAGTTCAGTCACTCAGTAGTGTCCCACTCTTTGCAACCCCATGGACTGCAGCACACCAGGCTTCCCTGTTCATCACCAACTCCAAGAGTTTATTTAAACTCATGTTCAATGTGTCAGTGATGCCATACAACAATCTCATCCTCTGCCATCCCCTTCTCCTCCTGCCTTCAATCTTTCCCAGCATCAGGATCTTTTCCAATGAATCAGTTCTTCCCATCAGGTGGCCAAAGTATTGGAGTTTCAGCTTCAGCATCAGTCCTTCCAATGAATCTTCAGGGCTGATTTCCTTTACAATGGAACGGTTGGATCTTCTTGCAGCCCAAGGGACTCTCAAGAGTCTTCTCCAACACCACAGTTCAAAAGCATCAGTACTTTGACACTCAGATTTTTACAGCTCAGCTCTCAAATCCATACATGACTACTAGAAAAACCATAGCTTTGACTAGATAGACCTTTGTTGGCCAAGTAATGTCTCTGCTTTTGAATATGCTGTCTAGGTAGGTCATAGCTTTTCTTCCAAGGAGCAAGCATCTTTTAATTTCATGGCTGAAGTCATCATATGCAGTGATTTTTGAATCCAAGAAAATAAAGTCAGTCACTGTTTCCACTGTTTCCCCACCTATTTGCCGTGAAGTGATGGGACCAGAAGCCATGATCTTAGTTTTCTGAATTTTGGGTTTTAAGCCAACTTTTTCCCTTTCCTCTTTTACTTTCATCAGAAGGCTCTTTAATTCTTCTTCAGTTTCTGCCATAAAGGTGGTGTCATCTGCATATCTGAGGTTATTGATATTTCTCCCAGCAATCTTGATACCAGCTTGTGCTTCATCCAGCCAAGAGTTTCTCAGGATCTACTAAGTATATAAGTTAAATAAGCTGGGTGACAATATACAGCCTTGATGTACTCCTTTCCCTGTTTGGAACCAGTATGTTGTTCCATGTCCACTTCTAACTGTTGCTTCCTGACCTACATCCAGGTTTCTCAAGAGGCAGGTCAGGTGTTCTGGTATTCCCATCTCTTTCAGAATTTCCCACAGTTTATTGTGATCCACACAAAGGCCTCGGCATAGTCAATAAAGCAGAAATAGATGTTTTTCTGGAACTCTCTTTTTTGAAGATCCACGGATGTTGGCAATTTGATCTCTGGCTCCTCTGCCTTTTTTAAACCCAGCTTGAACATCTGGAAGTTCATGGTTCATGTACTGTTGAAGCCTGGCTTGGAGTATTTTGAATATTACTTTACTAGCCTGTGAGATGAATGCAATTGTGCGGTAGTTTGAGCATTCTTTGGCATTGCCTTTCTTTGGGATTGAAATGAAAACTGACCCTTTCCAGTCCTGTGGCCACTGCTGAATTTTCCAAATTTGCTGGCATAATGAGTGTAGCACTTTCACAGCATCATCTTTTAAGATTTGAAATAGCTCCACTGGAATTCCATCACCTCCACTAGCTTTGTTCATAGTGATCCTTCCTAAGGCCCACTTGACTTCACATTCCAGGATGTCGGGCTCTAGGTGAGTGGTCACACCATCGTGATTATCTGGGTCATGAAGGTCTTTTTTGTATAGTAATACTGTGTATTCTTGCCACATATTCTTAGTATCTTCTGCTTCTGTTAGGCACACATAAAGCTTCTCATGGGCACAATAAAGGGCATAAATGTTATGGCCTAACAGAAACAGAATATTTGGAAGAGCTATGCAAAAAATATATTTATTACCCCGATAATCACTTAAGATAGCCTGCTTCTAATTAGCCAGCTTGCACTTTCCTTCTTCCAACAACCTCCAATCAGACCATATCTGAAACCTTGCCATTTCTCTCTATAAAGCTTTCCCAGTCCCCTGCCTGTCCCTGAATCTCAGTCAGATGGAGGTGACACTGGCCAACTTCCTTGCTACTGTAAGCTTTGGATAAATACCTGTTGTTTGTTCTTTTTTTTTTTTTTTTAATTTTAATTTAATTTTATTTTTAAACCTCAAACACTGTATTAGTTTTGCCAAACATCAAAACGAATCCGCCACAGGTATGGGGAGGGAGGAGGGAGGAGGGTTCAGGATGGGGAGCACATGTATACCTGTTGTTTGTTCTTATGTGGTTGGGCTTTGCTTACTTTCACAACTCACAACTATGAAACCTGGTCACTGTTAGCTAATTCATAGAGGGAAGAAAACTGAAATAGTTAAATTCGGTACTCTAAAAAATCACCTTTGAGGCACATGTCTTTCTTGATTGACAATCTACATGTAAAACTCATGATAATTTAGAAATTTTCAGTCAGTACAACCTTACCTAAATACTGATTTTTTGCAAGTATTGAATTAAAAAAAAATATGATTATCATATACCATGTATAAAAAGGAGTCCCCTGGTGGCTCATATGGAAAAGAATCTGTCTTCAATGCAGGAGTGTCTGATTCTATCCCTGGGTCAGGAAGATCCCTTGGATAAGATAATGGCTACCCATTCCAGTATTCTTGCCAGAGAATTCCATGGACAAAGGAACCTGGTGACCTATAGTCTATGGGGTTGTAAAAAAGTCAGACATGACTTACTGACTAAAACAGAAATAAGAACAAATCCTAAGTGATTGGTTTGGGGAACATGTTTGGCTTTTTCCATTTAACCCTGAGTTGGAGTGAATAGAGTGAAAGTCACTCAGTCATGTCTGACTCTTTGCGACCCCAAGGACTATACAATCCATGGAATTCTCCAGGCCAGAATACTGGAGTGGGTAGCCTTTCCCTTCTCCAGGGAATCTTCCCAACCCAGGGATTGAACCCAGGTCTCCCACATTGTAGGCAGATTCTTTACCAGCTGAGCCACTAGGGAAGCTGCCCAAAGTTGGATGTGGGATCAAAAACAGAGAAAGTGGCAGTCATTGATCAGTTCTGAGCCTCCTGTGATGATTGCTTCAGAGACTGTTCTGGCTTCTTGGACTGGTTATTATAGAAGCTGTGGCTTGAAGTTTTATTGCAATATGTAGTCTGGCCATTTTTCTGCATATTTTGTCTCTGAAAGGATATATGATCTGAACCAATTTATAACTATTTTATCTGATCACCTCAACAATCAGAACACTGTATATAAATTATACTTAAGTGTGAACATGCTGAATGTTTTAAGTAGTTGGATAAAAGTCACAAAATTTTAAAATATCAGATTTAAATAGTTATATGTATATCTTTTGTTTTATTAATATATGCTTATTAATTTTATTCAATATTATTTTTGTGGTATTAAGTTATCTTTATCATTCTACATTTTACTTGTTACATCTTATCTGTTATTTTCTTATTAATTTATGCCAAATTTTTGTTCATATATTTTTCAAGGATCCAAATTTTGTTTTATTCTTTTCTAAATTTGTCTTTGCTTTTCTATTATTTTGCCCTTAACTTTGCTATTTTCTTTATTTTAGTCTCAAATCTTTGTAATAAAAGCTAATATTATTTAGTTTCTATTTATGTAATTTTAAAATCAATATTGAATGGCATAGATTTTCCTCATGTGTATTGCTTTACATATGTTCTAGATTTTGACATGTTGTATCCATAATAGAATTTGTTTTACACAAAAATATTTAATAACAAGAAATTTCATTTCCAAATATACAAGATTTTGTCATTAATTTCTATTATTTTTTATTTAGAGCTAAAAGAACATCGCATATTCTTTCATCAGAATTCATTGAAGCTTTTTGTTGCCTAAAATAGGAATTATTTTCAGAAAATATGATTATCTATAGGAAAAATGGACAGATCAGAAGGCAGACTGTCAGAAAATAATATACTTTTAAAATTAAGTATCTTTTGAACATATGTATATTAAGCTTTGTTCTAAATGCTGGAGCTATAGCACTAAAGAAAAGTTCAGAATGAATGACTCACATAAAATCTTCATAGTAATATTTTATCGTAAATTACGTTGAATATAAGAATATCATGAAATCAATAAAATGAAAAAATCAGAGATGAGGTGTGACTTAAGGTACTTGGAGAATGTCTTACTGTCCAAGTATATTTGAAAAGAAAACTGAAGTGTATGAGGAAGCCATCCTTGAAAATACCCAAGGGAAATACTTTTCAGACAGAGATAAAGGCAAATTAATAGTGTATTCTAGGCAATGATGAAGATTTGAAGCCAGCTTTAGAGGAGATTCCTGACTTATAGATTTCCTGATTTCCTATGGTATAAATATAGCTATGGTCATTTTCAACTTACCAACATGCAGTCATTGAATTCAGACACCATGGTATAATATCTCTACTATATATGTTTCATAGATATGGATAGAATTATGATAGACATAAATGACCTTCAGTACATAGACTATATTAAATATATATATGCTGCTGCAAAGTCGCTTCAGTCGTTTCCGACTCTGTGTGACCCCACAGACAGCAGCCCACCAGGCTCCCCCGTCCTGGGATTCTCCAGGCAAGAACACTGGAGTGGGTTGCCATTTCCTTCTCCAATACATGAAAGTGAAAAGGGAAAGTGAAGTTGTTCAGTTGTATCCGACTCTTAGCGACCCCATGGACTGCAGCCTACCAGGCCCCTCCGTCCATGGGATTTTCCAGGCAAGAGTACTGGAATGGGGAGCCATTGCCTTCTCCGAAATATATATATAGATTATATAATATATATAACATGATATATATTATATACAGATTATAGTAAAATGCAGCAAAATACTTAGTAAGTGATGAGTTTCAAGTATATTTTACCTAATTTTAATATAATTAAATTTTAGTATTTAATTTAATTTTTAGCAATGACTGAATTTCTGACTTTCTAAGTAGTTTTTTTGTTTTTTTTTTTTTTCCTTTTTTCAATGTGACTTGCAGGGTCCCAGTTCCTTGACCAGGACTGAACCTGGGTCACAATAGTGAAAGCCCTGAATCTGAACCACTAGGCCACCAGAGAACTGCCTGTCTTAAAATTTAATAGTCAATACTCAAATGCAGTTCTACAATACCACTTGATCCAGGAAATCAAGACCAGTCCTTGGGTAGGAATGGGTAGATAGGAAGAATAGGAAAAGTAAAAGAGGTACATGGGCACTTGCACATGTAGGGGGCTAGACTTATATGGAGAGTTTTGCTGTTACTCTGCCTGTCTGGGGAGTATCTAGGGGGATTTTAGCAGAGAAGGAACTTGATCTGTTATTTTAAAATTGTCATTATGACTTATTTTGAGAATAATTTGTATTATAGTAAATGAAAAATTAATAAATCAATTAGGAGGATATTTCAGTAGTCCAGGAAAGATTCAGAATACTTTTTGAAGATTGAATATATATATCTTCTGGTTTAGTCTCTCAGTCCTGTCCAACTCTTGTGACCCTATGGACTACCGCCTCCCAGGCTCCTCTGTCCATTGGATTCTCCAGGCAAGGATACTGGAGTGGGTTGCGATTTTCTTCTCCAGGGGTTCTCTCCAACCCAGGAATTGAACCCTGGTCTCCTGCATATTAGGTGGATTCTCTACTGACCAAATTACCAGGGAAGCCATATATATATATATATATATATATATATATATATATATATGTTGTGCTGTGCTTAGTGACTCAGTCATGTCTGACTCTTTGTGACCCCATAGGCTATAGCCCATCAGGCTCCTCTGTCCATAGGGATTCTCCAGGCAAGAATACTAGAGTGGGTTGCCACTCCAGGGGATCTTCCCATGGGATCTCTCAGGGATCTTCCCAACCCAGGGATCAGACCCATGTCTCCTACATTGGAGGTGGAGTCTTTACAATCTGACATACCAGAGAAGCCTGTATATATGTATATATATGTATGTATATACATATACAATTTACTAAAAAAATAAATGTGGAGTGTGAGAGTAAGAAAGGAGTCAATGATTTTGACCTTGAGTTTCTAGAAAGGTGAAGCTGTCAACTGAGATGGGGTGGCAATGGGTAGAACATGATGATGTCAGGTTAACTTTGGAACATTCTAAGTTAAAGTGGCTATTGTACTTGTAGAAACGATGAGTAGGGGTGGAACATATGAGTCTGGAGTTTAAGTGCTTGAATAACTAACTATAATGGAAGACTTTACTCCCAAATGACTTTAATAACAAAGGCTTAATAGTAATTCAATTACTAGGTAGATAAGACAAGCCGTGCCTTGCATTAAGTAGGAAGTATTTAAATGATCACCCATGTGCATACATAGGTATAACTATTCTGGCTTTGTGGGGGTGTAGACAGTTCTAAGTTAGTGATGTTGGTGAGATGTATAGAAATGTCTTCTTTTTTTGTTTCAAATGTAGTCTTTCAGCTTTTCTTCCTCAGTGACTGGTAAATGTTACAGTAACTCAAGCCAATTCTGTGCTTTCTAATGACACATTCAATCTATTCCCTCACTGTCTTCAAAGGAGAATTAAAAAAAAAATTAATATGTTGGTTTCTCCACCCAGTTATAGGCTGAAATAGAAACAAAAATATGTTGTAATGATTACTATATATATACATGTGTGTGCATATATATATATATATATATATATATGGATTTTAAAAAAATTTCTGTGTTTATGTTTAACAGCAAATGCTATTTTCAGGTCCTAAAAGCAAAATTGTGCCTGTTTTTCACAACTAGAAAATAGTTTTAAAAGCACATTAATATTCTAATAGTAATTTCAGAGGTGTTATCTAATTTAATATTTGTTGTTTAGTTGCTAATTTGTGTCTGGCTCTTTGTGATCCCATGGACTGCAGCCCACCAGGCTCCTCTGTTCATAGGGTTTCTCAGGCAAGAATACTGGAGTGGGTTGCCATTTCCTGCTTCAGGAGATATTCCGGACCCAGGGATAGAATCTACATCTCATGCATTGGTCCGTGGATTCTTTATTGCTGAGCCATCAGAGAAGCCTCCAGTTTAATTCTTGGAATAAGTTTAACAACATTTTGGTACTACTTTCAGCTTTTGAGGCCTGGGACCAATTCTGAATGCCATCTTTTCTGTCTGATCTTATTTGAATAAGTCCCTCTTCACGTTGGCTGCTACTGAGTGGTAACCGGAAGTCAGACTCTGGTAAGGAACCTGGGGGATATTAATATTTACAACACTTGGTTCTGATACACAATACAAAACAACACCAAAATATCTGCAATTCTAGGTATATAGGCAGACCTCATTTGTATATTCTGTTGAACAGAAGAAAACTATTTAATTATTCTTATACTTTGCTAAATGCTATCTCGTTCAGGGAATATAAGAATATCTAATCACTTCTATTAAAACTAAGTACACTGAATCTATTAAAATAAAAACAATAAGATGCATAGAGGACAAAAGAAGAGAGAAACTGTAGTTGCTTGGATAAATCATGAAGATCTTTGTCAGAGAAAGCAGCGTTGAGTTTGAACTTGACGAATGACTAAAATGCCAGCAGATGGAAGCAGTAGTTAGACTTCATTAAGCAGCGAAGTATAGTGTGAACAAAAGTTCAGATTTTGGAAAAAATAAACATTGTATGAAAAATAATCAAGTTTTGCTGGAATAAAGTTCAGGCTAGAGGAATGATGCACATCTAGATTGGAAAAGACTGATGCTATTGGAAGCCTTAAAGGTTAGTGAGAGATCTTTTCATTTCTGTAGGAATTGTAATTATTTACAGGTTTTTGTTAAGAAAGTGAAATGTTTGTAAACAAATTTGGAAAGTAATCAGTTGAGTAATGATCGTTGAGGAACTTCAATCAGGAGGATAATGACATAAGAATGGAAATATGAAGTACAGTAGGTATTTTAGAGGTAAAAACCACAGGAGTTGGAAAATAATGGGATATAAGAGACAAAAAAGAATATTGAACCAGCATTAACTGTGGAGTCCTAAGTGACAGATAATATTTCTGCAATTTGTAGGAATAGGGAAGTTGGGGACAAATGCAGATGTCGAGTTGGGACATGTGATATATTACACAGATGGTATTTGGGCACCAGACACCTGTGTCCTCTGAACAATGCATGAAAAAGAGAGGGTTGCAATTATGCACCTTGAGTGTTTTCAGAATAAAAATATTGAAACGTATGAAAATGGGTATGATTTGGTGAAACCTAAAAGGAAGATTCCACATACTTAACCTTTTCAGCCCTATTCAGGCCATCTTTTACTTTAAAAATACCTTTAGTTTTGAACTTCATCTTGTCCAGTTTATTATTCTTTCCTTATAAGAACTAAACTGGTTATAGACTTAAGTGCCCACCTTATAGCTTCTTCTTTTTCTTACCACTAAGGTGAAAGTGTTAGTTGCTCAGTCATGTCTGACTCTTGCAACCCCAAGGACTGTAGCCTGCCAGGCTTCTCTGTCCATGAAATTCACGAGGCAAGAATACTGGATTGCGGAGCCGTTCCCTTCTCAAGGGGATTTTCCTGATCCTTGGATCAAACCCCAGTCTTCTGCACTGGGGGAAGATTCTTTACCATCTGAGCCAACTAAAGTCTGACATTATTTGTAGTGTCACTGAGTCCAGCTTTAAAAAATTGATAATAAAATTATTTCCCCCCTTCTTGTCATGTAACACATTTTGGCCAATGAGATAAAAATGGAAGTCCCAAGGGAACTTCCCAAGCCTCAGGGGCACACTTCCCTTTTGTCCTTTCCTTTCTTTATGCCTGAGACACTGTTGTGATGGCTGCTAGATGGCATCCTGATACTGTGCTTTAATCCTGAACTCCCCACTCTGAGTTTCCTGTATGTGAGAAAACAATCCAGTTATAACTTAAAGGCACCACTTTGCAGCCTCTTCTTGTTCCTAGCTGGATACAAAAGGATTAAATGAACTCAGTGATTCCCTGTGCCAAAACTGTCATGATATGAGTATGTGTATTTACTTGTCGTTACCATGAAAGATGTATAAGTTTTAAGAGAAAAATCTAAGCATCTCATGTTAAGACCCATAATTGAAATGGCTTAACAACATACATTAAACTGGACAAGATTTTTAAGGGTACTTTTTGAATGACAGGACTGTTTATTATTTTTAAATAACTACTGTTTCCTATTTCAATCACCTTATTTTTTATGACTGAAAACCAATCACAAAATATTTTTGTGATATTGAGTTCTGTCAGAGATCTGTCAGAAGAAAAGGGGAATAAATAGCTCATGCATGTATCATGAGCTAGTATTTATTATGTGTTTTACCAAGCATTTTATATGGTTAGTAAATATCATCAAAGTAAATATTCCAGCAATCACAGATATCAACTGAAAATACATCACACTCTGATGTTTTTTTATTGCATATTCCTAATATGCTTATTTGGTACAATGTGAAATGCATGCAGATACACTACGGAAAGGTAAAAGTTTCCTTTGAGGTAGAGCACATATACAATATAGTGACACTCTGGAGAACTGGAGGCATGGAAAAACATTAAAACCATAAAAACTGATTACTTTATCTTGACTGTTTTGCCATTTTTCCTTGTCTCCTTTGTGCAGTAATCAAATGATGTTTTAAAACCCTGAATTTGCTCTATTAAAATTTTAAAAAGAAAAAAATACAAATTTAAATATTGAGGGCACTCTAAAACTCCCAAACTAATGAAAATTATTTAATTTGATCAATGAAAAGAAAAGAATATTTTTCATATATCAGTTCAGTTCAGTTCATTTGTTCAGTGTGTCTGTCTCTTTGTAACCCCATGGACTGCAGCACGCCAGGCTTCCCTGTGCATCACCAACTCCCAGGGCTTGTTGAAACTCATGTCCATCGATTTGGTGATGCCATCCAACCATCTCATCCTCTGTCATCCCCTTCTTTTCCTGGCTTCAATCTTGCCCAGCGTCAGGGTCTTTTCCAGTGAGTCAGTTCTTCTCATCAGGTGGCCAAAGCATTGGAGCTTCAGCTTCAGCATCAGTCCTTCCAATGAATATTCAGAACTGATTTCCTTTAGGATTGACTGGTTGGATCTCCTTGCAGTCCAAAGGACTCTCAAGAGTCTTCTCCAACATCACAGTTCAAAAGCATCAATTCTTCAGCTCATATTTAGTAAATGTTTATTTTTTATATTATCAAATGAACAGAAGGAATAGGAAACATGTTTAGAGTCCAAATCATATTCTGAGTATATTTGTATTAACCATTCAACAACAACAACAGAAAACAAATTAAACTATTCTTTTTGAAGGGAGGGGGCTTTAAATAAGAAATATTTATTGATATTAGAAGGGGCTTCCAAGGTGGCACAGTGGTAAAGAAGTCACCTCCCATTGCAGGAGATGCCAAGAGACTTGGGTTTGATCCCTGGGTCAGGGATTTCCTCTAGAGCAGAAATGGCAACTGGCTCCGATATTCTTGCCTGGAAAATTCCACAGACAGAGGAGCTTGGAGGGCTACAGTTCATGCAGTTTCAAAGAATTAGACATGACTGAGTATGCATGCTAACTACCTATTGATATAAGAGGAGGGAATCATATGATATTATGGTTATAGTTAACTTTATACAGCTATCCTATTCTAATGCTTCACACAAGAAAAGAGCATGTAACCATATAAAATGCTTGGTAAAATGCATAATAAATACTAGCTCATGATACATCCATGAGCTATTTATTTCCCTTTTCTTCTGACAGAACTCAAATGTGGTCCTGGTGTTCAACCCTTCACCACAGGACTTAGACAAAGTCACCCTTACCTCAATGGCAGTTATCAAATCTGATAAATTTAAAGCAGTTATTAGAGTTCATTTATGTTTCCAGTAATTGAGTTAGTCATGGACTTGCAAATATGTTTTAACCAAGAAGAGAATTAGAGATATCTGCTAGAAAGCTTTATGAAAGTTAACCTCACTCTAGAAGAAAGACAAAGAGAGGTAAGGGGAGGAAGAGAGAGGGAGAAGAAAAGAAGACAGAGATTAAGAAGAAAAAAAGGAAACAGGAAGAGGAGGGAAGGAGAAGGATGGAAAGAAGGAAGTCAAGAGTAGTGTGTGCATGCCAAGTCGCTTCAGTCTTGTCTGACTCTTTATGACTATGGGCTATAGTCTGCCAGGCTCCTCTGTCCATGGAATTCTCCAAGCAAGAATACTAGAGTGGGTTGCCATGCCCTTCTCCAGGGGATCTTCCCAACCCAGGAATTGAACCCCAGTCTCCTGAATTGTAGGAAGATTCTTTACCATCTGAGCCACCAGAAAAGCCCAATGGGGCATTACCTCTCACCAGTTAGAATGGTTATCAATTGATAAGAACTAGCTAGCATTAGAGGGGATGTGGAGAAAAGGGCATATTTGTGCTCTGTTGATGGGAATGTGAATTGGTGCAGGTACCATGGAAAACAGTATGGAAATTCCTCAAAAAATTAAAAATAGAACTATCATATTATCTGCACCCACAATTCCACATCTGTGCATTTATCTAAAGGAAACAAAAACACTAACTGGAAAAATATATATGTACCCCCATGTTAATTGCAGTATTATTAACAATAACAAAGATGTGGACATAGCCAAAGTGTCTATGAAGGGATGAGGGATAAAGAAAATGTACATAAATACAACAAAATATTGGTCAGCCATTAAAAAAAAATAATAAATCTTGCCATTTGCAACTGCATGGACGGGACTTTAGCTCATTATGCTAAGTGAAATAAGTCAGAAAGACAAACACCGTACAATTTCACACACACGTGGATGGAAGTCACTGTGATTTCCAATGTAACTTATGGTTCAGTTTTAATAAAGAACAATGGTTTAGTTTTACCTTGAAGAACAAAACAGTCAAAGATTATATGCCATGCTACTCTAATTGCTCACATGTCTCAAGCTAGATGAAGTCCGGTTGTATACGTACTATGCATGTCTAACACACCACAGGCCAAAAAGCCTTTCAAAGATGAATTTGGAAAACCAAATATGAGAGTGTCAACCCATTTTTTAGTATGTTTAGTGTCCTTTATTATATTCTGCAAATTATTTGAACCACAAAGAAGCTCTTCCTAAAACAACAGCAAAATCATTGCTGTGTTTTTTTCTGTAATAAGCTCAGCTGGGGAGTACGTGATAGAAGCAACAACAGAACTGATAATCAATGTTGCTCTTCTTTTGTATGATTGATCACCTGGCTCGGTGTTACCATTATGGAGAATTAAGTATTGACTTAACGTCCTTATTTGGAAGCAAACAAACAAACAAAAAAATAGCAACTTAATTATGAACTACTCCTGGGGAACTCTGAGAGCCTCTGGGAAAATATGAAATATATTAAATGAATTAAGTTATAATGTGGTCATGCCTAAAATGTCTTGGTGTGATTTTTTTTTTTTTACTTTAGCTTGCAAAGTATGAAAGTGAAAGTGTTAGCTGCTTAGTCAGTGTCTGACTCTTATTGACCCCATGGACTGTAGCCTGACAGGCTCCTCTGTCCATGGAATTCTCCAGACAAGAACTGGAGCAGATTGTCATTTCTCTCTTTTTTTTTTTTTTTTCCATTTCTTTTTTTTTTTTTAATTTTTATTTTTTAGCTAGATCTTCTGGACCCAGGGATCAAGCCTGTGTCTCCTGCATTGCAGGCAGATTGTTTACCATTTGAGCCACCAGGGAAGCCTAGGATAAGAGCAAATCCATGAGGAGAAAAGATGTCCCAATTGTTTTAATAAGTTAGTAATCTGGTCCCATCACTTCATGGGAAACAGATGGGAAAACAGTGGAAACAGTGTCAGACTTTATTTTTTTGGTCTCCAAAATCACTGCAGATGGTGATTGCAGCCATGAAATTAAGACGCTTACTCCTTGGAAGGAAAGTTATGACCAACCTAGATAGTATATTCAAAAGCAGAGACATTACTTTGCCAACAAAGGTCCATCTAGTCAAGGCTATGATTTTTCCAGTAGTCATGTAGGGATGTGAGAGTTGGACTGTTAAGAAAGCTGAGCACCAAAGAATTGATGCTTTTGAACTGTGGTGTTGAAGAAGACTTGAGCCTCCCTTGGATTGCAAGGGGATCCAAACTGTCCATTCTAAAGGAGATCAGTCCTGGGTGTTCTTTGGAAGGACTGATGCTAAAGCTGAAACTCCAGTACTTTGGCCAACTCATGGGAAGAGTTGACTCATTTGAAAAGACTCTGATGCTGGGAGGGATTGGGGGCAGGAGGAGAAGGGGATGACAGAAGATGAGATGGCTGGATGGCATCACCGACTCAATGGACATGTGTCTGAGTGAACTCCGGGAGTTGGTGCTGTACAGGGAGGCCTGGCATGCTGTGATTCATGGGGTCACAAAGATTCAGACACAAATGAGTGACTGAACTGAACTGAACTGAACTGAATCCTACAGAATGAACTTATTGCATTTAGAAACTTAGAATGCTATTTGCATGTGTGCTAAGTTGCTTCAGTCTTGTCTGACTCTATGTAGCCCCGTGGACTCTAGCCCACCAGGCTCCTCTGTCCATGGGATTCTCCAGGCAAGAATGCTGGGGTAGGTTGCCATTTCCTTCTTTAGGGGATCTTTCCAACCCAGGGATCAAACCTGCGTCTCTTATGTCTCCTGCCTTGGCAGATGGGTTCTTTACCACTAGTGCCACCTTGGAATGCTGTTTAAATTGATGTTAGAATCACTTTTATAAATAATTTTATTTTTAAAAAATCATACAGGGAAATTAAAACAGTCCATTTCCATAGTCTCTGAAATATATCTGGATTATGATTATGACACAGTGCACTACATTCTAACCTTTACAGTTGGGTCCAGCCTTCCAGAGCTAGCAAGTCTACATATGTTTTTCACCTCCATGTTATAATCTAGGACTGTAGATTCCACAACTAGACATACTGCTTTTAAATCTGGGCTCTGACACTTAATGGCAATACAGTTTGCACCCTGTTATCCATCTCTCTGGGCTTGAGCTTCCTTTCTTGTACAATGGATAAAAAGTATCATCTTCATCAGGTTTGTGTGAGATTCAGTGCAACAGTCTATGCTACTAAGTCACTTCAGTCATGTCCGACTCTGTGTGACCCCATAGATGGCAGCCCACCAGGCTCCCCCGTCCCTGGGATTCTCCAGGCAAGAACACTGGAGTGGGTTGCCATTTCCTTCTCCAATGCATCAAAGTGAAAAGTGAAACTGAAGTCGCTCAGTCCGTGACCCCATGGACTGCAGCCTACGAGGCTCCTCTGTCCATGAAAAGTAGTTAAATAGTGCTTGGGTTTATTAACTTTGTGCTAATTTGTAATTTGGGTGGTGACAATATTAACTCCTTCCATGCAGTTTTTGAAAAGTCCACACATAATTCACCTTAAACACACCTCTGAACCCATATTCTTATTGTAGTTGTCATTCTTCCCTCACTTGCATTCAAATCTTTTTCTCTCTCTCTTTTGTATGATTCTTCCCAACTGCTTTCTTTCTTAGAGCTGCAAATTTCTTCGGGCAATTTGATGATTGACATAGAGCAAAGAGATCTTAAAGTCCTCACTCAAAGATAATTTGCTTAACTAATAGCCCTGTTAGTTTCCTGAACAGCCTTGCTTTCCATATATCTCATAAAAAGAAAGACAAAAATAGAGCACTTTATCTGATTTCAAAATAATATCTATTGTCTTGGAAAGAGACCTTAAACTTGACAGGGTAGTAAACTGTTATCTGTAGATATATTTCCTTTAAATCAAGTATTTGTCAAAACTGTCAGTTTTTAATGCACTTTCTGGCACTGATTAAGAAACATGAATTTTCTTAGTGAATCACAAGAATCTCTCCATTATCCTTAAAACCTCAATAAAAAAGGTTTTCTATATTTGAAAATAGAAAATATTAGTAATAACACAAACATTGTACTTAACACTTGACTGAGATATCAGGCTTTCCCTTGTTTACAGAGCTGTTATTTATAGCTCACATTTACATGGCATAGAAAAATGAGCTATTTCCCCCTTGGCTAATAGCCAATATTAAAAGCATCTACTCTTGATCACTAGTTATCTTAGAGAATTTCCTACTTTCTCAAATCTTGTCCTGCAAGCTCAAAACCAGTTAAGATTTTCAAATAGAATAACTCTACATAGAAATGCAAGAAAAACTATTTACCAAGAAGATGAGACTGCCGAATTTTTATTCATTTCAAATGAAAAAGTAAAAAAAGTAAATGTAATTATATAACTTTCATATTAACACAAAATATGCATAATTTTTCTCCAATCACATGAGTAATCTAGTGCCGGGGTCCAGCCCCGGCTGATCCAGGGTATTCGAAGCGGGGACGGCGTCGGCGACCTATTTATATTTATTTATTCATCAAAGATTCAAAGAGTAATAGAATAAGGATAGCTCAGTGAGGAAATTCAGTGGAGAAAAGCGGCTGAAATAAGGATAGCTCAGTAGGAAAATTCAGTGGAGAAAAGAAGCTGAGTGGCTTGGTTTACGCGGAAAATCAATATAACCCGTGACACCAGGTTAGCTCTGACCACGGAGGCCGCAGGCGCCCTCTCGAATAGCGGAAGGTGCCCCACCTTAGACACCTTCTCGAGTGGGTCTTAGAAGCCCAGGCAAATAAATGGTCGCAGAGGACATCCACGCTCCAGATGGACGCTCAGCCAGAAGTTAAAGGGAAGAATGACATGGGGAGACCAAGTTTCAGTGAACAAGGCCCGCACTTTATTTTCCAAAGTAGTTTTTATACCTTAAGGTATGCATAGAGGATAATGGGGGAAGGGGTAGAGTCATGCAGCAAGCCAGGCTTTCTTCCTGCAAACTTATCATATGCAAAAGTTCAGGTGATAGACATCATCTTCTGGCCCGGAGGCCTGTTAACATTTTAAGAAACTTATCTTTCTCTAAAGGTGATTATTCCAAAGTCAGGCGCCAGCCTTCCAAAAAGCATTGAACAAAGCTGCATTTTACATTTCTATACACCCATTATATCAATCAATACACTGCCAAGGACACAGTAGGAGTATGGAGACTTAGCAGCAAACATTGGCCCAACAAGTGAAAAACCCTTCACCAATACAATTTCTAATCAATCTTTTAACTACTCAAAGGAATCTGTGTTTAGGCAGTTTAGAACATCTCCTGCCTCTCACAATTGGGAGGCTCTGAACAATCACATGTGGCCGGAAAAACCCATTCAGGCAGGCTAGAGGATTTCCAAAGGAGTTTGTAGGTTGAAACACTGTCACATCCAAGAATTATTAACTGGAGCTGTAAGCTAACTCTCTTTTCAGAGAGAGGTAGTGGGGGACAGCCCCCCGTAAAGTCAGAGGTGTAGGTGAAAGCACAAAGCAGAAAGTAGGCAGACTCTGGTTTTGGGGGTAGATGCTCGAGAATTTCCAGGGGGACTCCTGAGGCTCGATCCCGCCTTTGCGTATGCCGAGCCTCCTTCCTCATGACCTTTGTCATGGGCGGAGTTCCTCACGCTGGCTCCCAGCAGTGATAGAATTCCAGTTGAGCTATTACAGATCCTCACTCAATATGCAATATGCACTCAATATGCAATATGCCGGCTCCCAGCATCTCCCCCTTTTTTATTTCTTAAAACAGCCAGATGCAGCTCAGTCGCGAGCTTCTGAATGTTCTGCCGAAGAATCCTGACAATACAAGAATGAATATGAGAAGCAAAATTAAAGCACCAGCAGTGATGTATCCAAGGATATTAGACAGAATGTTTTTTCTTGAAATGAAAGTTAGAGAAGGTGTGAAAAAAGTCATTAGCTGCGGTAAAATCCAGTCAAGAGTGTTTCAGGGTCTGTATTTGATTATGAAGTTTCCCTAAGTCCAGGCCAATGTCAGAGCTGTTCTAAACACTTGAGATATGATTTTTGATTTTTTTCTATTCATAATCTGTCCCGTTTACCTTTAAAGATGTCACGCATATCCACCGGTAATCAGCGTGGCAAGACAAAGCCATTTTCACTTTTAAAGCCTGTAAATCAGTCCCAATATGCATTATTGTCTCTTTTAAGGCGTCTACTCTCATCTCTAATTTTTTATCTATAGCTTTTTGTGTTGTTAGAGTTAGTGAAACATTTTTAGACATGGTATCAACATATTGGGCAGTATGCACTTGTTGAGTCAATGATATTGCTGCCACAGTAACAGAAGTAATTGCGGTTATTAAAGCCGATATTCCTAAAATAAGTAAGCCCACAAATCGTCGCAATCACATTAAATCCCGAAGTTGTTGTAATACAGCAAGACTATAGTTATATCAATAAGTGGTTACATTATAAGATAAGGTGGGCGTTGTAACACTTACAAAGGAGCAAACATTATATTGAGGGTTTAAACAAGATGAAAGCATACATTGTTCACAGGTCACTACATTGGGTCCACCAGTTTAAAGTCACATGTACATTAAGTTTTCCAGAATCGTTGGTAAAGAGAAAAACATAAGGAGAGGGTAGACAAGCCAAAACAGAATAAGTAGAATTATTTTCTGGTTGGAGTTCACGCTGCAGCAGCCCCGTCAGTCCCACCGGGATCTCGATGTTTATCTTGCCTCCCCTTCTGGCGGGCTCCTCTTTTGTGATCGAAGCAATGGGTGAACTGGATGTCTGGGGGTCTGCAACACGGCGAATCAGCCTGTCTAAATTGGAGAATCTGCATTCTGTGGAAAAATACACGCACATCCTCGACCGATAGTTAATAATGGGTCAGGACCCTTCCATTGTCCTGAGAGGGCCTTCCATTTGACTAATGGTTTTGCATTTAATTGTTCCAGGCACCAATGACGAAGCATTGCAATAGTTCTGGCTGAAATCAGTATTTAAAATATTTATTACGAAAAGAGCATGTTGCAAGATTTGATGGGGAGAACTATACTTAAACTCCCCTTCTTTTAGTTTTTGAATTTGGATTTTTAATGTTTGATGTGCTCTTTCAACAATGGCTTGTCCCTGTGGGTAATAAGGGATGCCTGTATTATGTTTAATTTGAAACTTTATACAAAATTTCTGAAAAGACTTAGAACTGTAAGCAGGAGCATTGTCAGTTTTCAAAACTTTTGGCAGGCCCAAATATGAAAAACAAGTTAAGAGATGTTGTATTACATCTTTACCTGCCTCTCTGGTACGAGCAGTTGCAATAATAATGTGAGAAAAGGTATCTACAGTTACATGAACAAAGGACAGTTTTCCAAATGAAGAAACATGAGTTACATCCATTTGCCAGAGTACGTTAGGTTTGAGACCATGAGGATTAACTCCCATAGGTAGACTATTATAAACAGTAGGGCAGTGTAAGTAAGAACGCACAATCTCTCGAGCAGTCTCTCTGGGAATTTGGAATTGATACCTTAAGGCAGTAGCGTATTGATGATGAAGTGAGTGAGAGGCTCTGGCCTCTTCAATCACAGTAGCCACTGTATTTCTGGTTAACAAGTCAGCCAAATCATTAAAGGCATTTAAAGGGCCGGGCAATCTGGAATGAGCCCAAATGTGTCCAATGAAAAATATTTTATTTCTTTTCCAAATTTGTTGCTATAATTTAGTTAACAAATGAAATATGGTGGCTTTATTTTTAGGCAAAACCGCAGTTTTAATGTGTGGAAACAACCTGACAATATACTGAGAATCAGAATAAAGGTTAAATTTTTCATCTGCAAACATAGCAAAAGCCTCTATGACTGCTGTTATTTCAGCTCTTTTAGCTGAAGTTTTTTGTGTTTTTAAAACTTTTTGGTGATTTTTAGTAACTATGAAGGCTTTATCATTTGCTGACCCATCAGTAAAAACTATTTGAATATTTGGAACAGGAGATTGTTTATATCTGACAGGAAAATTAACTGGATGTCTGGATATAAAATTCAGCAAAGCATGTGAAGGTAAATGATGCAAAAATTTTGACCAAAATAGTTTCCTATAGCAATCTGCCAATTCTCATCAAACATTAGAAGAGCATCAAGTCGTTTTTTATTATATGGAATTACAATTTCTGATGGCTCTTTACCAAATAATTCAATGTTCCGCTTTTTTCTTTTAATATCAAAGTAGCTATTAATCCTAGATAAGAAGCCACTACTTTTTTAGTTTGAGCGGGAAGATGGACCCACTCTAGGGAGCCGTTTTGCCATAAAACCAATTTTTTGCCTGGCTTCCCCAATTACACCTATGGGGGTTTTATGGCAAAGGAATTGTCAAGCAGTTGTCAATTTAATTTTTTAATTTTTAAAATTTACATTTTAACAACATGAATTTAAAGATATGTTAATTTAGGTCTAATGTTTAGTTTAGGTCTTTGTATAAATTTAAAAAATAAATGTATAACCTCTTTATCTCATTTTAGTATACAGATATACCTAAATGCAAAATGTATTTATATATGTATTTATATATGGCAACAAGTATAAACTTATTGACATATATATAAATCAGTATACTTGAATTAATCGTTATAATTAATATATTAATTAATATATATACTACAGCAATATAACACGTACACAGCTAATACCAACCAACACAAACCAATGCACTGCAATAATACATGTCACACATATATAATTATATGGTATATAGAACATATATCATCACAGCACATCAATCTATACCAATTAATATCAGCCACTCACACATTATATTACTGCAATACATATTTAATTATACAGTATATATATAATATGCATATATGGCATACATATTTATATACAAATTAATCAAGTATAGATCTATAAATAGAATTAGGTATACCTTTATTATATTTTATTTATACCCATACCTAACTAGGCAAACTGTAATTATGTAAATATATTTATATTATGTATTTATAACAACATATAAAGTATTGTTAATTGTACCGCCTGTTGACAACTAAGAAATTGAGAAAACCTTTCTCTGAGTATCTCCTATTTGAGACAGCACGTCCCTCCCCCATAGGGTAAAGGGGAGCATAGGAACTACATAGGGTTGGAAAGTTTCACAGGTATCTTCAAACTTCCAATCTAACATTTTTGAACTTTTAACTACTGTGGGGGCTTGAGGGCAAATGAAACAAAATTTGACTCTTGAAATCTATCAGGGCAACTTGCCAATCATCACTATTTTGTAAAAGACTTGCAGTTGATCCTTATTGAGTGAAATTATTATATTTGTTACTTTTTTTCTAAAAAGTTCTACACTTCTTATTTCCTCCTTTTATAATTAATTGTGTCACCAAGCTGGGAAAAGATAAAACTATTTTTCTTGGGGTCACTGATAGATGGAACCAATGGGCCTTTTTGTCACAAGCGCCTTGTAGGTGTGTGTTTTGTGGCAAGAATAATTTAATCTCATCTTTTGGTAATATTAATCCTAATTAACTGATCATTTAAAGTCTCATCAACTTAAGAGCCGTCTGTCTCATTAGTCAACTTTTTCTTAGAACTGAAATTAGGATCGCTTTTTAAGTAATCAAAGGCTTTAAATCTGTAGTAGTCAGTTTTAAATGTGGGCGTATCCAATTACTGTCCCCTAATAACCCCTAATAATTTTTGGAAATCATTTAAAGTTAGTAAACAATCTCTCTGCAGCTTCAAATGGGCATTATCAATTTTTAAAACTTTTGGCACCTAAATATGAGAAGCAAGTAAAGAGGTGTTGCACAACATCTTTATAAGCTTCTCCAATTATCGTTTTGTAAACTAAATCTGGTCTATAGCTTTTTATATGACAAGTAACCATCTAACTTTGTTTGAATATTTCCAGCAATGGGGAACTCACTACTCTTCAAGGTTTTAAACTCTCTCTAACCTTTTTCTCTATAGCATTCCCACTCCGCTTTTTCTAATCCCACCAACTCATTTTCAGTAGTATGTGTTGGCCAGGAGCTGGGTCAGTCTTTCCCAGAAATGTTAAGAGACGTCTGTTCCTGTGTCTAATAGCCCTGAGATTTTACTTTTTTGAATTAAAAGATCTTTTAAAGGCCTTGGAGCTGTAATTTCCTGCACCCAAAAGGCTAGATCACTAGATCTAAACGCTCTGTGGCTCTTAGCTTGAGAAGTCAAATTTTTTCCTGTCTGATAAGGTAAAAGCAAAAACTGTGCTATTTTTTGACTTTTATTAATTTGCAGTTTTAGTAGGCTGCGAGATCAAAACTTTAATTTCTCCAATATAATCAGAATCTACTACACCATGTACCACCGAATTTTTTTTTTTTTTTTTTTTTTTAAGAAAGCGAGCTTCGCCCTAGCACAAGTCTTACAATGCCCTCAGGCAGGGGGCCAGCCACTCCCTTTGGAATTGGAGTAACCAGCTAGTCAAGGGTTAATATTGTTGCTAAATCCCCTAAGGTTTTTTTCTTAGCCTGGGTGAGACCCCCCTGAGGGGGTTTTCTCCAAGGAGCAGGCTCTGCATATTGTGCATGCAGTCTTGTTTTAAAAGCTCCACTGTTTAAAAAACTTTTTTTTTTTTTTTTTTTTCAGGCTTAGGTAACACTTTGAGAGGCTTTGGGGGCAAAGCGGGGAACTCTTGGGCCCTGAAAAGCGCAAAAGGAGGCGGCGGCGATGGCCTTAAATCATAAAGTGGTGGATAAGTTTTTTGTTTTTTAAAGGTTTGCGTAGAGCGGGAGGGAGCTCGCCAGGGCACCTGGTCACAGCGTCTCTTACTGTCTCTCTCTCTCTTTGCCTTTCTCACTTTTTTCTCACCCTTCTTTTTTCGCTACCCTTCTCTTTCCTTCGTTTCTTTCCCTTTACCCTCTTCTCTTCCCTAATCTTTTTTTTTTTTTTCTATCTTTTTCTCTGTATCTTTTTTAACTTCCTTTTTCTATCTTGTTGTGTTCCCTAATACTTCTCTGTTCCTCTTTTTCACTCTTTAGCTTTTTCTCTATCTTTATATCTTTTTCTATTTTCTTTTTTTTTTTTTTTTTTTCATTTTTTTTTTCTTATTTTTCTTTTTATTTTTCTTTCCTTTTTTTTTTTTTTTTTTTTTTTTTTTTTTCGCTTGGGTGAGGCCCCCCTGAGGGGGTTTTCTGCAATGAGCAGGCTCTGTATATTGTGTATTTTTTAAAAGCTCCTTTGTTTAAAAGAAATCTTTTTTATCTTTTTCAGCCTTAGGCAATGTTCTGGGAGGCTTGGATGTAAACTGGGGAATTCCTAGGCCCTGGGAGGTGCAAGCGGAGGTGGGGTAGTTTCCTTAAATCAGAAATTGTTGGATAAATTTTTAAAGGTTTGTGTAGAGGGGGAGGGGGCTCGCCAGGACGCCCGGCCGCAGCGTCCTGTAGGCCCTCTCCTTTTTCGGGAGGTAGAGCACAGTCTCCCTCCTTTCTTTTGTCAATGGCAGAAAATATGATCTGTGCAGAAGGTGGAGACCCACTACCATCTACCGCTATAGCTTCTCCCATAGGCTATCCCACAGCCTCATGACGAGGGTCCAGAACATTTTTAATCATATTTATAGGATACGTTTTTAGTTGTTTTTTACCTTCACCCAAGTATCTAAATTAACAGTAGCCTCTTTATCAGTTTCAAGATGTTGTATAAAGAGTTTGCATTCTTAGTTTCAGTGTTACCCATGTCAGAAAATTAAGTATAATAGAAGATAAAGCTTTTAGCTTTTAAAAGATCAGGCTTTTCTTTGGCCTTTTAACTTCAGAAACCGTTTTTTCTCTCTAACTCTTTAACACTTTCAACACTTCCCACTCCTACTCGCCCTGTCTATCGTACAGGGGGGTCCGCGGCACCCTGAGTGGGGTCCTATCCGTCCCTAAAATTCAACACTTGGGGAAAGGGTTGGGGACCTACCTTCGAATGTCCCTGTTCGGGCGCCACCTGCCGGGGACCAGCCCCGGCTGATCCAGGGTATTCGAAGGAGAGACGGCTAGGCGAGGGTCAGGGAATAACTGCTTAATTACACTTTAATTAAGGATACAAAGAGTAATAGAATAAGGATAGCTCAGTGAGGAAATTCAGTGGAGAAAAGCGGCTGAAATAAGGATAGCTCAGTAGGAAAATTCAGTGGAGAAAAGAAGCTGAGTGGCTTGGTTTACGCGGAAAATCAATATAACCCGTGACACCAGGTTAGCTCTGACCACGGAGGCCGCAGGCGCCCTCTCGAATAGCGGAAGGTGCCCCACCTTAGACACCTTCTCGAGTGGGTCTTAGAAGCCCAGGCAAATAAATGGTCGCAGAGGACATCCACGCTCCAGATGGACGCTCAGCCAGAAGTTAAAGGGAAGAATGACATGGGGAGACCAAGTTTCAGTGAACAAGGCCCGCACTTTATTTTCCAAAGTAGTTTTTATACCTTAAGGTATGCATAGAGGATAATGGGGGAAGGGGTAGAGTCATGCAGCAAGCCAGGCTTTCTTCCTGCAAACTTATCATATGCAAAAGTTCAGGTGATAGACATCATCTTCTGGCCCGGAGGCCTGTTAACATTTTAAGAAACTTATCTTTCTCTAAAGGTGATTATTCCAAAGTCAGGCGCCAGCCTTCCAAAAAGCATTGAACAAAGCTGCATTTTACATTTCTATACACCCATTATATCAATCAATACACTGCCAAGGACACAGTAGGAGTATGGAGACTTAGCAGCAAACATTGGCCCAACAAGTGAAAAACCCTTCACCAATACAATTTCTAATCAATCTTTTAACTACTCAAAGGAATCTGTGTTTAGGCAGTTTAGAACATCTCCTGCCTCTCACAATTGGGAGGCTCTGAACAATCACATGTGGCCGGAAAAACCCATTCAGGCAGGCTAGAGGATTTTCAAAGGAGTTTGTAGGTTGAAACACTGTCACATCCAAGAATTATTAACTGGAGCTGTAAGCTAACTCTCTTTTCAGAGAGAGGTAGTGGGGGACAGCCCCCCGTAAAGTCAGAGGTGTAGGTGAAAGCACAAAGCAGAAAGTAGGCAGACTCTGGTTTTGGGGGTAGATGCTCGAGAATTTCCAGGGGGACTCCTGAGGCTCGATCCCGCCTTTGCGTATGCCGAGCCTCCTTCCTCATGACCTTTGTCATGGGCGGAGTTCCTCACGCTGGCTCCCAGCAGTGATAGAATTCCAGTTGAGCTATTACAGATCCTCACTCAATATGCAATATGCACTCAATATGCAATATGCCGGCTCCCAGCAATCTAGTCATCTCAGTAGATTCTTTAAAAACTATTCAGTTAAAACAAATACAACCATTCAATGTTTAATCATATTAATGTATTTATTGTTGCAATTCTCTAAGTTATCTCTCTTGCTGTATTAGCCATAATTTGGGTTATTGTTTTAATTATCCTTACCTGCAACAACCCTCATAAAAATAAGCTACAATATCAGTGATTTATAAGACTTAATATTTTTCCCAGTGTTGAATATGCAGATGGCTCCAGAAAATTTGGTTCAGGCCTTTGGGTGGATTTAGCTCTGTTCTCGGAGAAGGCAATGGCACTCCACTCCAGTACTCTTGCCTGGAAAATCCCATGGACGCAGGAGCCTGGTGGCTGCAGTCCGTGGGGTCGCACAGAGTCGGACACGACTGAAGTGATTTAGCAGCAGCAGCAGCAGCAGCAGCTCTGTCCTACCAGTCTTCTCACTCGGGATTCAATCTGACAGAACAGAGGTTGCCAAAAGGCATGCTCCTTTCAAGGCAGAAGGCAGGAACCAGAGAAAGTAAGCCTACTATCAGTGGCATAGGAAAGAATATTTCTTCCATGCAGAAAGAAAGAGGACAGTGGACATTTGCTCAACAATAATATAATCTACCACAGATGGCTTCTGAAAGCATTAGCACATTTAAATCTTCTTTCTTTCTGTGCTGGACAGCAAAATTGCCAAATTTCTCATTGACTGTTCCTTCTTTATATGTTTCTGTACTAGTCTAGTCAACCCTGCAGACCAGAGAAACATTTAATTTCCTAGATAAAATTTCATTCACTCGTCTGATGAAATTTGTGTGACTCAAACTCATTTTCCTTAAATAGTTCTTGGTTTGTTGTTGCCTCATTGTAGATCCCAAGCAATACTAAATAAAACATGGAGTGAAAAGTAATCTTAAAAGTGTTAGTCACATCATGTCTGACTCTTAGTGGCCCCAGGTATTGTAGCCCACCAGGTTCTCTATCCGTGGAATTGTTCAGGCAAGAATACTGGAGTGGGTGGCTATTTCCTTCCCCAGGGGACCTTCCTGACTCAGTGGTCAAACCTGAGTCTCCTGCATTGCAGGCAGATTCTTTACCATCTGAGCCACCAGGACTTCCTTAAATAAAACATGATTCAGCCATTATTGCTTGAAAAACAAATAGCTATGTCTGTACTAAATGGAGACCAATGTTCAAGTCAGCATAAATTTTAAATATAATGTACACTTATGAAATAGTAAAATTTGGGGGATAAAAACAAAACACATGTATACCTGTGGCAGATTCATTTTGATATTTGGCAAAACTAATACAGTTATGTAAAGTTTAAAAATAAAATAAAATTAAAAAAAAAAACAAAACACAAGTCAGATATTATAATTTTTGAGATGCCACCTAGCAGATATTGGTGTCCATGGCCAGAGCTGATGAATAACATTGTGTTCTAATAGAGAGTGTCCCCTGTAAAGTTAATCATAGAGACCTCACTATTTACAACTGCCCAGTTTTTTTTAAACAAGGCTTGTTAATTATTCTCAAATGGTCTGCAATCCTTGACTGTGATAAAGTTTTTCCTATATTATCTTAAATTATCATTGCTATTAAATTACTATTACTGTAAACTATTAAGCTAGCTTTTAGTACATGGAGAACAAGCGCAAACCAGGAGTCAATAAAGTCATAAAGTATGTGAAGCCAAATTACCCTTTGATATTTCTTTGTTTTCTATCGTCCCATATTTCCAAATGCTTGATGAAAATCTTCATTGTATGTCCAAGCAACATGTGTTCAAACTCGCAAAGTAAATTTGTCGTGTTTTCTTTAGGTTTGCTTCTGTTGTGTTTATGGATCTCTTTTGCATTTTCATTTCCCTAGCAATAATGGATGGCGTAAAAAGCAAATCACATAGAACTAAAAAATACATTTGTTAACAAAGAGATAGAAGCTAAAATTATTATCTAGAACTCGGTAGAAAGAAGCAAAGAGAGGAAAAAGATGAATGAAATGCTAAAAGAAAAGATGATAAAGAAAAGTCTAATCTATCGGAGTCCTAAAAAATGAATAAGCAAACATTATTTTTAAAAGCTCCTTAACGAGGTGCCAATGAATACTAGAGTTAACAACCATTAACCCATTTAGTTCCATTTTATAGATAAGATGAGGTTCTCTGTGATTGACTGGTTCAAGCTAGTTAATGTTAGGATAGACTCTGAGGACAAGAAAGGGGAAGGGCTAAAAAAAAAAAAAAAGAAAAAGAAAGAAAGGGGAAGGGCTTCAAAAAAGAATGAATAAGAGAGAAGATAGCAATGTTCTAAAGTTAACATTAGAAACATTGATGATAACAAAAAAGAAACCCAAATTTATAAAGAAAAAAAAATTTTAAATTGTAAAACACCTCAAAATTATATTGTGAAAATGTCACTTTGATTGGAAAAATATGAAAAGCATATTCAGTGATATTTCTAACACAAAGCCCTAGAACAAATACATATAAAAATTAGTGACTATGGATCAAGAAGACAAAATTAAGAATAAGAGCATCATAAACCCTTAAAGATAGCATTAAAAGAGTGGAAACCCAGATTAAGTTACTACTTGCAAAAACACAAAAAATAGGAAGAGATTTTGGTAATATTTGGAAGGGGAGAATAAGAACAATGCAATCTGAGGCCCGCTGCTTGGAAGGATGGTAACATGTTGATAGAAAATACAGTAGCAAAATCTTCAAATTCATGTTATTTCCCTCCCTTTAGTTTCTGTCAATTGTATTAACACAAAAAATTTAGAGAATAATTATTAAAGATTATTGTTGGAATAATTGAGGATTGAGTTTAACAAGAGAAATAATAGTTGCTTTATTCTCTATGCTAATTACTTACATCTGAAAAGCTGAGTTGGTTTAAGAGTGATACAAGCAATTGAAGCTGTAAATTTTAGGAAGTCATGGAGGGCATGGAAGAAAGTTATCTAGAAGGAAGTATGTAAAAAACTATGATAATTGGGAAAAGTAATTAGAGATATTTGGCATTGATTCCGGCAAGAAAGAAAACAAATACAGTAATACCAGACAGATGAAATCCAGTGAGCTGCTTGTCAGGGTTGAAAAGTTATTTTTGAAGGGGAAAAAAAAAAAAAAAAAACTGAGGCTGCATCAGGGCTGTGTAGAGAAAATGCAAGATATGTTGAAATATTGGAACTTATGACCTTAAAGATCTTGGCCAAACATGATGTTAACAGAATGATCGATTGTGCGCTAATGGCTACAATTATTGTGCTAACCTATGCACATTGTGCAGGGAAAGTGAAATCAGCTCATTTTTAGCTATTATTTGCATCATCATTATCACTATAAAATGCTTTACTCAGCTATGAAGTCACTCATAGACCTACAGTTTGTATCATTTAAAACTGGACAAAATCCAGGGAAAATATGCTTAAGAGAATAGTTTTACATGGCAAAGTGATTCCCTTGATGACCCAAAAGATCTTACCTGCCAGTAATTTCTTCAGAACAGTGAAGTAATACTTAGGGTAATTACACTATATAGCAAATTATACTACATATCTCTTATACGCATTATGTTGCCATATGCAATATATTCTGTCCTGTTTTTTTTTTTTCTGTAAATCAACATAATTAATCTCATTTTATAGCTTCTCTTAGTTCATATATCTTCTAATTCATCATATTTGGTAGCCAGATAATCACACCACTTTTCTATAAAAGAACAACAGGGCACAAGACACCTTTTCTTATAAAAGGTTTTCCTTCAATAGGAAATATATGTAAAGCAAGTATATTTTTAACATAAGAATAAAATTCTGGTCAGATACCTGCCAAATGTAATGGCAGGATTTGATTATCCTGAACTCCCTTCCCACTTGAAATAGAAAGTCATAAAAAACAAAATGTTAAAAGAAAAAAAGTAAAAGGAATAAGCTAAGTTCAAAATAAACACAGAGCAGTCAGTGGGTAAAATATATTGGTATAATGGGTTTGAATCAAAAAGAAGGAGGAAAAGGCTTTACTTCTCTGGAGTAATAGGAATTTAAAGTGTCCTCTAAAAGGTGAGATCATGCTGCGGAGTCCTTGAAATCAGAAACTGAGAGCTCACCCTCTCTCTCTCTCAGATAAAAACAATTAGAGGAAAAAGACAGTCTGATAGTCTGTGTCACACTTTTTTCCAATGTGTATGTAGTGTTTCTTCGAATAGCTTAGATCAGTGTTTTTAAAAATTATTTACCAGTAAGAATCTCTGTTTGAAAGGGATATTGGATACCCATTTACAAAACAAAATCAAACCAGCCTTCATTTAAGCATAAGAAGTATTTGGCATTTAACTTTCCATTCTAGATATTTCTTCCCCTCTGTTGTAAACCTTGATGAGGTTTACAAAATGCTTTTGGTTCTAGAGAATTAAATTTAAAAAAAAATAGATCATAGAAAGATCATATGTAATTACCTTTATGTGATATAAATAATATATTCCACAATATTCTTAGGATTTCTTTTTCAAAATGAAATGTAAACACACATGAACACATATACACACACACAGAAATTACTTAACAATAAAAAATATCACCTCCTCTGAATTGAAATCACTCTTAATTATAATTATTTGCTATAATAATTGTATCTTTTAAAAAATGTTTTAAACTCAAGGACAATGCTTATCTAAACTTATAAAACTGAGAAACTTCTTAAAGGAAGACTTGTTGTCTTTTTTACCTCTAGGACTGAGGACTATAGATTGAAATGAACTTGAACATTATTGGACAATGTTTTATTAAATTAAACTCCAAAATCTCAATTGTCTATGGTGTTTTATTTTTATGTTACTTTAATTTTTAAAATTACCTTAGAGTTTATTTATTGATAAACCATGAAGAATTTCAAGAAATTACTGATATTTCCCTGCATGATTATTTTTTTTAATAAGAAATACGTATCTGCAGCTTTTGGAGAAAATTGAGATTACTTTCCATCATAGATAAGGACCAGTAATCACACAGGTAATATTTGAGCCACAATATGATATACAGTTGGGTAGCATAATATATCACAAGTACAAAACTGAGTACAAAGGACAATAGTATTATCAACTTGAGTTCAGTTATTGATGTCCTGGCAATGCCAACATGAGTATTAATTATAATTTCATGGAAACAGTGATTCTCGAGGCATTTTAGCTATGAGATTTCATTTTTTATTGTCAGTCTAACCCAAACTTATGCAATGTGTAACATTTACCAACTGTGATAAAAGTTTTAGTGATGATTCTGAAATCCTTTTGCAAGGACATATTCTTTTATTTATTTTGCTGAAATAGAGACAGCTTTTTTATTAAATATCTGGTCCAGTGCACATTATATTTGTATATGATGTTTCCACTGTGCTCTATTTACTTACAGCACATTGAAATTTTGTGCTTAAAACATATATTTCTTAAATATTTCTGAATTATTCAAAGAAAGCATGGTAAGTTTCTTGGTGATTTATCTGAGATGGTTATATGATATATAGTGTTCACTCTGTGTCTGATGCTCATTAGGTGTGTCTTTTCAATATCCTATATTCTTTAATTCTCAACTTTATGATTCACATTCTGTAGTGTTCTAGGGGGAAAATTTAGTGTGATAGCCTTGTCCCTTTTGCCTCATATATAAGACTATTCCCTAGTCCTTAGTAATCTCATGTATACCTAGGGTTTAGGCCGCCATCTTGAGGTTGTTAACTTTTAACTTCAGGTTTTACCTCTTTTATTCATTTAACATTTAAATATATACTGTATGCACATTTTGAGCTTTGCACAATGTAAGGCAGATAATACAGTGGTCAACGAGGCAAATGCATTTTCTATTTTCATGGATATTACATTCATTTGGAGGTATCAGAAAATAAACAGAATCTAGACTTCAACTTTGAGTAAGCTGTGGTGAAGATGTTTGTCAGACATCTAAGTGGAAGTGTCAAGACGACTGATACAACTGAGCTGGTTTCTACTTGGCTGGTCCGTTGCTACCACAGCTAGAACACAGTTAAAACTGAACTTGTTATTATTGAACCAATCCGATTTTTTCTTTTTTTAAATTCAACAATCTTTGAAAATAGTAGTCTTCTTCATTGAGACAATCATGAAAATTGGGTATCATTCTAGACTCTATTTCCTCCACTCCCCGCATTGAATCAGTTACCCAGTCCTCCAACTCAACCTTCATATACAGGTCTCTGCATCTGTTCCTGCCATATTTATGTGTAACCTGGAGCATCATGACACACTGCAAACTCACCTCTCAGTGTTTCTTAGGCTCTTCAAAGGATCTTCCTCCAATATAGATTTAAGTCAATCTCTTGCCTGCATAAACACAAATAATCACTACATTATGTACCAAATACAAACTCCAAAAATAAAATAAAATCCCTTCCATTATCTGGCTCTGTTTCTACCTCCAATTTGTATTTCTCACTTGGCCTTATCTACAACTGCATGCTTCAGGCACACTGATGTTATTTTGCTTCCCCAAATTTCTGCATGTCTTATAAATTGACTTAGTTTTTATCTCTGCCTTAAATATGCCTTTTACATTTTTCATTTTTTCAACTTATCCCACATATCACTTCCACACTGACTTTTTTCACCTACTTCTTGTTGTGTTATCAGCTGTAATCTACTATCTTAGAGGACATATTTCAGTTTGCATTTTTTCAATGCAAGGTATAGAGATTAATGGGTCGTGTTATTAGAATTGTGCAACAGTCAATAAGGAAGAGGTGGTTCTTACAGCCAGAGTCTATAACTCTTCATTCTTTCATAGTCTGCATGACCTAGCTATATTCTGAATGTTTTCTTCTTTTCATAACTCAGTTGATTCTTTAGCTTCTGTCCCTCACTCCAAACCACATCCCCACATTATATTGAATCATCACTGGTTCATCACTGCCCTATAGTCCCAAGATTTGCTCATGGTTTTTCTGCTATTGCTCCCACGATTCACTGCCATAATATATCCATTTCTTAGTTTAACATTTGAAAGACATTATGAATGACTCAGCCCGTGTTTTTATAGATCGGGTCACAGATTCCACATAGATCACTGGGTAGTCTCCACATTGGTTATTTTTTATTGCTTACCATGTTGTGAAAGTGAAGGTGTTAGTCGCTCAGTTGTGTCTGACTCTTTGTGATCACATGGACTGTACACCGGGCTCCTCTGTCCATGGAATTCTCCAGGCAAGAACACTGGCATAAGTATCCATTCCCTTTACCAGGAGATCTTCCTGACCCAGGAAGAGAATCTGGGTCTTCTGCATTGCAGGCAGATTCTTTATAATCTGAAGGGACAGTGGCAAAAGGGACAGTGACTCTAAAAGTTTCCATCAGGAAGGTGTATGGATGAGATAGATTGAGATCAGTGGAATACATTTCAAATTTTAATTATTATTGTGCACATCTTGTCTTCTCCAGTAACTAATACACTTATAGTGTGTTAGTCTCTCAGTCATGTCTGACTCTTTGTGACCCTATGGACTCTAGTCTGCCAGGCTCCTCTGTCCATGGGATTCTCCAGGCAAGAATACTGGAGTGGGTTGCTATTTCCTTCTCCAGGAGATCTTCCTGTCCCCAGGGATTGAACCCAGGTCTCCAGCATTTCAGGCAGATTCTTTACCATCTGACCCACAAGGGAAGCCCAATACACTTCCTAAACCTGATCTAATCATCTTGTGTGTGTTACTACCAAAGATACTCATATTCTCTCCACACACACACAAAAGGCAAGACTATATCCAGATGTTTTTGAAATGTGTTCATTCATGATAGAGCCCCAAATTCTCAAGACATATTCACCATTTTTATAATAGTTCACTCTTATTCAGACATCTTTTCTAGATACATTGGGAGCCTGTAAGACAAATAACAAATGTGAACACCAACAACTCACATATACATAATAACTGGAAAAGAACAGAAGAAGGAAGTACATTTTCCCATACAGGAAAGGATAGAAAGACATCCAGGACATCCTTACACTCAGTTCAGTTCAGTTTGTCACTCAGTCATGTCCAACTCTTCGTGACCCCATGAACCACAGCACGCTAGGCCTCCCTGTCCACCACCAACTCCAGGAGTTCACCCAAACCCATGTCCATTGTGTTGGTGATGCCATCCAACCATATCATCCTCTGTCATCCCCTTCTCCTCCTGCCTTCAATCTTTCCCAGAATCAGGGTCTTTTAAAATGAGTCAGTTTTTCACATCAGGTGGCCAAAGTATTGGACTTTGTGCAACACTCTGGTTGGCACAGAAACAACCATTTTCAGGATAAAATATCTACTTGGCCAGTGAATGATATAAGCTTTCCTTCTTTTTCCTTCTTTCCTTCTATTATTTTTTTCTTTTGGTTTTATAGTAGAATGAATTCCTCCGATAACACGTCTGACTCTTCAAGTTTGCACACTAGGGGTATTCCTCCACAAGACAATGATTCTCTATAGCATCATGTTTATAGCTGGAGCTGACATTCTTTACTCTGAGACTGTAAGTTGGCACTCTGAGCACCTGGTCAGTTTGGTTTGAGTTTGACACAGACTAACAATCACCAAGTTGGACTAGATCTAACTAAATAAATTCTTCATAGAATCAGAGCATTCTCACCAGGATACATTCCACCTAGGCACCAGTCATTACACTAATCATATCTGAAAACCTTCTATGGCTCTGTAGTTGCCGTGCCCAACCCTCCCTCACTTATCCAAGTGTGACTTAAAAATGCCAACACACCCAGGATCCCAACAGGGAATAAAGTAGTCAGTCTCCTGATTTTTGGAGCATGTGTCCTTTAATTGTGTCTCTCATCTTCACATATGGACTTCCAGAAGCTTCTTTACAACTGGGAGGCAAATTCTTTGTATTTTTATATATATATGTATTTTTAATTGAGGTAACATTGGTTTACGGAGAAGGCAATGGCACCCCACTCCAGCACTCTTGCCTAGAAAATCCCATGGAGTGAGGAGCCTGGTAGGCTGCAGTCCATGGGGTCGCTAAGAGTCAGACACGACTGAGCGACTTCACTTTCACTTTTCACTTTCATGCATTGGAGAAGGAAATGGCAACCCACTCCAGTGTTCTTGCCTGGAGAATCCCAGGGACAGAGGAGCCTGGTGGGCTGCCTTCTATGCGGTTGCACAGAGTCGGACACGACGGAAGTGACTTAGCAGCAGCAGCAGCAGCATTGGTTTATAACTATATAAGCTTCACACGTTCTTAGCATAAATTTCTGAGTAAGAAAACTTAAATGGATGATATCTTTTATCTGAGCACAATAACATAGCTGACATTTCTACGAGTCACACATCCTTACTAACGTATGTACCTGCTGATCTGATCACTGTGATTATGAAGGTGAAGTTTTGGGTGAAATGGGAAAATCAGACTATTGAAGAAACAGAGTATGTAGAAGAAAAAGAAAAGGGAAAAAGACAATAAATCAATTATTTTCGTTAGAAGATAAGATGGGTAGAGAAGATATAAGAAAGTAATTCCAGTTTGATTTTATTAAGTTTATATTTAAAATATATTGCTCTCATACTGTTTTCATTCTTTTTGAGACCCCAGTCCATGTCTGATTCACAACTCTATAGTGTCAAATAGACGAATAATAAAAAGAAAGTAAATCTATACTGTGTTCTTCACAATGACCATCAAAATATTAGAGAATAAGCAGCATGCTTCCCTGGTGGCTCGGAGGTTAAAGCGTCTGCCTGGAATGCGGGAGACATGGGTTTGATCCCTGGGTTGGGAAGATCCCCTGGAGAAGAAAATGGCAACCCACTCCAGTACTCTTGCTTAGAGGAGCCCATGGAGTGAGGAGCCCGGTAGGCTACAGTCCATGGGGTCACAAAGAGTCAGACACGACTTACTGATTTCACTTTCACTTTCTTTCAGTGTAAAAATGGAAAAGTACCTTTCTAAATTTATCACAAGTATTTTAACAAGCATATTTTCAAATGTACCTTGTAAAATCAGGCAGCTTCTTTGAAGTTTTTAAACAATGATTTCTGGCACTACCTATACAATGGAAAACAATTGTAAAGCAATGTTTTATTAAGTAGTTAAATATGTCCTGTTATATATTTGATCAAATTACTTGTGTTCTGATCTATTAAACATAAAAGCAATACTTATTAAAAAAAGGTAATTAATTGGAATTTAGCCTTTATGTTCTTCACTTTTTATGCTCTTATAAAAACATGTGACTACTATTTTTAAAATAGTGACATTTTGATATTTGGCAAATCTAATACAGTTATGTAAAGTTTAAAAATAAAATAAAATTAAAAAAAAATAAAATAAAATAAAATAGTGACATTGATAAGTTAACAATAATTCTGGAATACCCCACTTTCAACATTTTGCTTATATTACATGTGTGTTAGTTCTCTTAGAATGAGGATAGGAATGAGTGAGGTGGGCAGGCTGAGAGGTGATAGATTCAAATGTTCTAGGTATAATTAAATACATTTACTTACTAGAAATGCATTACAAATGGAAAATAATAGGATAAGAAATAAGAAACATATGTATACTTTTCTAATTAAATATGGAAAATGCCACATATTACTTACCTTTTTGGCTTTCAACACATGGATTTTACTTGGACTAAAGTAAAGCAATGGAATACAAACCATAGTAGCAAAGAAACAGTTTATATTAATTATTTTCATTAAGATTTGAAATATGTCTAAAATTAACATTTATATAATTAGAATGGTGGACATGAGATTGAAATCCTGGCACACAATATAGAAATTATGAAAAAATATATATATATATATATTTAAAAGATGAGCTTCTAAGAGAGGGCATGAACAGAATTAACTCACTGATAATAGTTGCTTTATACATGGGCCTTCCAATGAGAGCTAGTATTAAATATTTTTTCTAATACAGAAAACTTTACATCTAAAGATTATCCAATTTTGTTAACAACCACTGACTACCCTGAAGCCTAGCAGGGTCATTTGTTACTTCCTGACCTGCCTCATTGCTCAGTCCGTAACCACTTGTTCCTGTCAATATAGACATACCACTAAGATTCACTCACTCTCAGAAAGATTCAGAGGGGTGGAAGCACTTATCCTCCTAAGAGAATTTGAGGTTGAGCTGATAAATGTATTATTTGTAGCAAAAATGTAGTATTTTAGATGACTATATATCTTATTTTGAATTTTCCCAGCCTTAATTCAAGTCTCTATAGTTTTTTGTTCAGTTGCTCAGACATGTCTGACTCTTTGTGGCCCCATGGCTTCCCTGTTCTTCACAAACTCCCAGAGCTTGCTCAAACTCATGTCCATTGAATTGGTGATGCCATCCAACCATATCATCCTCTCTCATACCCTTCTCCTCCTGCCTCCAATCTTTCCCATCAACAGAGTCTTTTCTAATGAGTAGACTTTTCACATCAGGTGACCAAAGTATTGCAGTTTCAGCTTCAGCATCAGTCCTTTCAACTAATATTCAGGACTGATTTCCTTTAGGATTGACTCATTTGAATTCCTTGCAGTCCAAGCTACTCTCAATGTGTCTTATCTAACACCACAGTTCAAAAGCATCAGTTCTTTGGTGCTCAGCTTTCTTTATGGACCAACTCTCACATCCATACATGACTACTGGAAAAAAAACATAGCCTTGACTAGACGGACCTTTGTTGGCAAAGTAATGTCCCAGCTTTTAATATGTTGTCTAGGTTGGTCAAAACTTTCCTTCCAAGGGGCAAGTGTCTTTGTAATTTCATGGTTGCAGTCACCATCTGCAGTGATTTTGGAGCCCAGGAAAATTAAGTCTCTCACTATTTCCATTGTTTCCGCATCTATTTGCTGTGAAGTGATGGGACCCGATGCCATGATCTTCGTTTTTTGAATGTTGAGTTTTAAGCCAGCTTTTTCATCTCCTCTTTCATTTTCATCAAGAGGCTGTTTAGTTCTTCTTTGCTTTCTGCTATAAGGGTGTATAATTTTTGTATTTGAGGTTATTGATATTTTTCCTGTCAATTTTGATTCTAGGTTGTGCTTCATCCAGCCTGGCATTTCGCATGATGTACTCTGGATGTCAGTCAAATAAGCAGATGACAGCAAACAGCCTTGACATAGTCCTCCTCCAATGTGGAATCAATCCGTCATTCCATGTTCAGATCTGACTGTTGCTTCTTGACCTGCATATAGGTTTTGCAGGAGGCAGGTAAGGTGGTCTGGTATTCTCATCTCTTTAAGAATTTTTCACAGTTTGTTGTGATCCATACAGTCAAAGACTTTAGCATAGTCTATAACACAAAAATAGATATATTTCTGGAATTCTCTTGCTTTTCTGTGATAGTTTACAATTCAACAAAGAAAGATAAATCTACAGATAAAATAAAGTTTCTACCTCACTGCCTTTGCTGCTGCTGCTGCTAAGTCATTTCAGTTGTGTCCAACTCTGTGTGACCCCATAAATGGCAGCCCACCAGGCTCCTCTGTCTCTGGGGTTCTCCAGGCAAGAACACTGGAGTGGGTTGCCATTTCCTTCTCCTGCCTTTAGGAACTGGAAAAAAGATGAGCATGAAACATATTTTTAAAAGCAAGCTATGAAAGAGACCATACATGTAAGAAATCTCTTGAAAACAATAGCTTATGATTTATGAAGATTATTTTTAATTGATTGTTAGCAAAATTTCCCTCTTGTCTATCTCTTCCTGTAAACCTAATTTCTAATAGAGTGATTCTTTTTCATTTTTTCCTATAACATTTTGATGCATATAGTCTGAATTAAACAAAAAATTCAACATTAATTTGTGCTATTAATTTAATTTGGAAATTCTTCTCATGCTTTAATTAAAAATGCTGTAAGAATGGAGACTTATAAAGAATTTTGACGTATTTTGTTTTTAAATTCAATATATTGGTTAATATATATATCAACTTAAGCTTCTAAACCTTATGGAATTTCTAACCAGTTTAAAAGTGACTTTTAAGTGTGATAAAATATAATTTTAGGATAAAATTCATTAGGAAAATCTTTCACTTCTATATATTTTACTTTATAATATTTAATAACAAGGTAAAAAAAGGAAAATGATTTTTATTCGTACAAGAGTGGTGACTTAAGTATAACGAAGGGTTACAAATGACAAGAAAGCTGTATGGAAGTATTCTTATCTCTCTTTCCTAGCATTTCTGTGAAGTTTTAAATCACATATATCCCCTTGAGTTAAAACAAGGAAGGATTGACCAGGAAATCAATTCTCTAGCCTTTAGATCAGAATCAGAATAAAGCTAAGTTATTGAAGTGATACATATAAGTCTATGAATGATGGAAACGCCATCTGTAGAGTCTGAGAAAATATATCAGGTACTGAGTGAAGCTTGACTTAGTGGGCAAGCTGGTACCTAGATATTGCCTATGGTGAAATAGTTACTCAGGTTCCACTGGTTATGGGTAATGAAATTTCAAAGCACTCCTTTTCTCAATTGGAAAAAACTAACTCACCAAATTACTTAGTTCTTGTATATAGACTACAAGATGTCATTAATTACAGTCTGTGAATCTTTGTCTTTTCTGTTTGAGTACACCAGACAAGCATTGCTACCCACAATTCTCTATTATCCCTTGTACTGTCTAGGCTGGTATCAATCAGATGAATGCTTAATAACAGTGATTCTTGTTGACTTAAGAGTCTAGATTCCACTAAACAAACAATGTAGTTGAATATTTGATAGTTATTGGTTGTTTGGGAAATATAGATTTTCACTTTTGAATTAAGCCCCTAATTAGTCATTTCTTTCTATATTTTCATGACACACACACAGATGAGCAAACACACACATCTAATTATGTAACAGAGATGGCGTCTTTTAACAATGCTGATTTACAATTATTTTCAAGTTAGGTTAATCTTTACACAATTTTCCTGTTGCCCATGTCAAAAATCTAGAGTTACTTTAGATGAGCACTTCACGCATTTAAAGAAACACATGTTCTATAGATAATATCTTTTATAAGCCTCTTTAATTAGCAATTCCAATTCCAAGGCTCTGATTAATACCTATCACTTCTTGCCTTGTCAATTAAAAAGTCTTTTATTTGGTCTTTTGGCTTTCAATCTTGATTTCTCTCAAAATACATTATCGATACAAATACCAAAATGAGCCTCCTAAAATGAACATCTAATAATGTTATTCCCTTGATATAAACTTTTAACTTATATGATTCATAACCAGTAGTTTAAGTCAGGACCATTTCTGAAGGCTATTAAAATAATAATTATGATTAAAAATACTGATTTTTCAAATATCTACATATTCCAGATTAACTGAATTAGAATCTCCTATTTGGGTTAGCCAGGGTCTATTTTTATTATTTTAAATATAAATTAAGTCAATGCATACTCTGGATCAGGACTCACTGGTTTAATGGCCAGCTATCACAAGGTAAAATGTAATTTGACTTACGTGGCTGTTTAATATATGAATTCACTTAGCTTTCTAGCCGTGTATACTGTGCCAGAGTAATATCGAAGTGTTCACAGTTCTCTAAACATACAATGATCTTTAATTCTTCAGTGTCTTTGATCTACCTGGATTGCCTTTCATTGCCTGGCCCATTGGTTGATGTCTATTATTCCATTAACAGCAATTCTCAAGGCATACGTCAACATTTCTTTCATGGAACAACTCTTCCACTGCAATCAAGAGTGCTGTGCTTTATCTATCTCCTGTCTGTGCCTGTCGCCTTCACTAAACAATCATTTCCTGAGGTTAGGAACCGTGGCTCGTTTCTTTATATGGGCAGTGTGGTAAGCATTTAGTGACTGACTGGCATATGGTAAGAACTCAGCAAATACCTTTGAGCTACTGGATGAAAGAATGTGTTAAATTGTTACCATTTTTTAAAAAAAAACAAAATCAATTTCCTTTAGAAAAAAATGTATTTTCTTTAATAATAATTACTATGAGGGAATCAATTGATGAGTACCTACTACCTGTATTCTTTTGAAAGCGTAATTGCACAAGGAGAAAAAAAGAAAAAAAAAACACACATTCTATTTCCAGTTTTCTTGAATTCTAAAGGTACATTTATTATTTATATTTTCAAAAATTTCAGCTTGACATTGAAAGCTAGGTCAAAATGGTAGATTAATTAAATGTTTAAAAGTTAAGAGAAGATTATAAACTAGAGTTAAAACTTGATAATTATTATGGTCTCTTAGATATCCTTTTAATTAGCAAAATAAACCATGTTTATAGTGATAGATTAGATAATTTAAGAATGTCATAATAAAATAAATTAACTTTGAAAAGAAAGATTTTAATTCTTATCTAGATTGGAAGGTTCTCTATGCCTTTTTCAAAATTTTGACATAATACCCATGTGAAATAGCTAGAAACAATATGCATTTAAAAGATATGTATTCTATGTAAGGCTAAACAGTTTTGAAAATTAATTATTTTATGGTGACTGCTATAGGTTGAATATTTGTGTCTCCCTAAAATTCATATGTTGAAATTCCAAAGTTTATATGTTTAAACCTAATTTCCAATGTGATGATTTTCAGAGATGGAGGTTTTGGCAATCGATTAGTTCATGAACACAGAACCTTCATGAATGAAATTATGTGCCCTTATTATAAGAGACTCCAAAGAGCTCCCTTGTCCTTTTTGTCATGTCAAACCACAGCAAGAAGATGGTCATTTATGAACCAGAAAAGGAGAATATCACATCTGTTATATGTGGAATCTAAAAAGAAATGATACAAATAAACTTACTTACAAAACAGAAACAGACTCCCAGACTTATAAGACAAACATGATTTACAGGGGAAGGAATAGTTAGGGAGTTTGGGATGGTCATGTAGACACTGCTATATTTAAAATGGATAACCAACAAGGACCTACTGTATAGCACAGGGAACCTCTGCTCAATGTTATGTGGCAGAGTGGATGGGAGGAGGGTTTAGAGGAAAATGGTATATGTATATGGCTGAAAATGTTCACTGTTCACCTATCACAATATTGTTAATCAGGTATGTTGTTGTTGTTCTGCTGCTATGTCATGTCTGACTCTTTTGGGACCCCATGGACTATAGCACTCACTCCACGCTCCCCAGACTTTCGCTATCTCCTGAAGTTTACTTAAATTCATGTTCATTGAGCTGGTGATCCTATGAAATTCTCCAGGCAAGAATAACGGAGTGGGTAGCCTTCCCTTCTCCAAGGGATCTTTCCAACCCAAGAATTAAACCTGGGTCTCCTGAATTCATTAAAATCTGAATTACCCACCAGGGAAAGCCTTAATCAGCTATATACCCAATACACAATAAAAAATTCAAAAGAAAGAACACTTTTTTTTTTCTATTTTAATCATGTAAATCTTACACTTACCTGGTTTATGCAAATTTAATCAGTTAAGGGACAAGGGAGAATGAATCCTCCATAGAACTCATAGAACTCCACTAGTATATCAGTGTGGCCCTACTGCAGGGGCCTCAGTTTTTGACTTGTTACAGCAAGGACTACACCTCCTTTTCCATGAAGTGGTCTTGAGATTAGAGCTCTAATCAAGTATACACTGGGTGTGGGCCATCTCTGTGGACTTGTCTGTGAGGAAAGGTAAAATGTTTGATGATTTTTAACAATATGCCACAGCTTGAAACTCTTGTTATTGATCCAATTATTATATAGATTTAGATATTTTGATTTACTAAATAGATAAAAAGTTGCAAAGACAATGCAATATATTTAACGGTCGCTTCTGAAGTTTCATTAATTTTTTTCCATTGATTTAAAATGTTAGGTAATTGCTACATTGAGCTCTAACATAATTAGATCAAGGATGGCCAATTAAAAAAAAAAAGCTTATAGGAAAAAGACAGACTGTGCTGAGTATGAATGTTGAATGAGTGAGAAAAATATGAGCTTCTCAATTAATTTAGAAAATGGAGAAGTTTCTAATGTCCTTGGTCAGAGGTAAGTGAGAAAAGGAAAGCTAAAAATAAAATGAGAGTAAGAATGTGGTCTTATCACTCTTGATATGGTGAAGATTAAATTGGGTAAGCAAAGAAAACACATTTGAATAGACAAAAAATAAAATCTATGCCAAAGCTTTTATAAATAATGAATTCTCTGTTAATTCTCTGATTAACAGAGCATAAAGAGAAACATCATTTGTATTTTTCTCTTACTTGGTAATTTTAAAGTATTTTTCTAGGAGTCTGTGATAGCAATATTTTTAAAAGTATAGTTTTCTAACTAACCTTTGTTTCCATCTCAAAGCATTTGAAAGTTCAACTAGCAGCTAGTTTGTGAAATAACCACATGTGCTCTTTAAAGTAAATTAGATGTCAACTTAATATTCACTGAAGCTGTTGAATGCCCAAAAGTTTAGACTAAACACTTTTTCCACTTCTTGATTGGAGAGCCTGTTTAGTCTAAAGGTTTAATTATTTGCCTTCTCTAAAAACAACATGTAATTCTTTTGTCCAGTATCCTTTTTCAGTTGACATAACTTTATTTGCAAAAAGTTCGATGTTGTTTATTCAAAGTAAAACAGTTCTTGGATTAGGGGAGTATAGTCCCTCACAAGAGCTTTCCTGGTGGGTCAGCAGTAAAGAATCCACCTGCCACTGAAGGAAATGAGATGTGGGTTCGTAGGTTCCATCCCTGGGTTAGGAAAATCCCCTGGTGTAGGAAATGTTAACCCACTCCTGCATCCTTGCCTGGGAAGTTCCATGGACCGAGGAGCTTGGTGGGTTACAGTTTATGGTGTCACAAAAGAATTGGACACTATTTAACAGCTAAACAACAATAGCAAAAACAGAAACCATAGGTATAGCAATAACAAAACCAGAAACCTCATAAACTTTGGTCCACTGTTCCCAAGAGATTTGGGCTAAAACCAAGTTTTATATAGTAGGCGTTAAAGTAGGCCTTGAAGAAATAAGGGAAAATTGACTAGAAGATCAAGAATATGTCTATAAGGCCAACAGATTCTGCTTTTTAGAGCAATGTAAGCTAGAAGACGGTGACAGAGGATGATATGGTTGGATGGCATCTCCAACTCAATGGACATGGTGAGGGACAGAGGTCTGGCCGTGCTATAGCCCATGCGGTCGCAGACTTGGTGGGCAAAACTTGGTGCCTGAACAACACCAATAACAAACTATCTAAAGCTGATCTGAAGGATTGTGATTGGTGTATATGAGCTTTCCTTGACAGTGTCTTCCATAAGTGTAGGCTGACTTAGCTTAGGTTGTGATGTGAACCTGGCCACAGGGATGGTCTCAATTTTGTGATCCTGACATACGTATTAACTTTATTACCCCCGATATCTATTCTTTGGATGTTCCCACCGTGGACAAGAAAGGCATGAAGAAGTTGAGGCACTAACCTCCCCTTTAGCACTTTGACAGAGCCACTGCAGGTTATTCTAGTCATTTGACATCTGTACAGTGTTTGTGAAAAGTTTTCAATTCTGTGTATAAGTTTGAAAATCAATACTCTAAGACAGAGAACACACAATGGCATGAAAAAGAAGATGAAAACTACATACAAGGTATTTTTGTGTCTTGCACACTGTCTTTAATATTGCCAACTTAGACACAAAGAGTCTGCATTCTTGGTTTAGTTTTTTTTTTTTTTTTTTTTTTAAAGGGAAATAGCTACTATACATGACTTACATTTCTATAATGCAATAATCGGCTGGAACAAAGTAACCACAATCCACATAAGAAAGACTGTATTCTTAGTCCCTTCTCCTCCTGTAATTGCCATCATTCAGGAGTCTTCATGACCCTCCAGACTCACTTATTTGTGTCACTTATTAAATGCCTATATACAGTTGGATTTGGTAATCACTAGGTTGTTATCTTCTTACTGAATAATGAATCAACAAGCAAAGTATATCACATCTAAAATATAAAAATAAGAACAAGATAGATAATTGAGGATCTTTTTACTTTCTTTTCTTTTTTCTTTTCTTTTTTTTTTTTTTTTTTGCTTTCTTTTGCAGTGGATAAAAATCTAGGCATACACTAGTATTTTAAGTTAGATAAATTTCAATAACTCCAATTATAATTTGAATTTTCATTTTTCTAGGGTGATGGATGACTAATCTCACTCTAGTTGGGTTCCCTTTCTTACCCCTAAATTTTTCAATAGTTTGGAGGATAATTGCACTGTCCTGGACTCATTTGTCTTTCAACAGTCTGTTTACATGGGAATCTTTTGAGACGTCTGTTACGTAAGTTACAACTGATCGGATCCTTTTTCATGCCTACAGTTCCTTTGAGGATTAAATCAGTTATATCTATGCCAAGTTTTAGGACATCAGTAACATTCAGTAGGTTCTTTGTCACTCTGGGGGCCTTAGTAAACAGTAAGGCTCTTGATGGCCCTTATCTGATTTCTTCTGAGTCACATCCACTTCCTAAAGCAGTGAACATAGAATAACCTAATTGCTTGCATGGGACAGAGAGAAAACTACTAGGAGAATGAAAAATAAATAAATAAAAAATAAATAAATCCAGCCTCTTGTGCAAACAGAACCTACAATCCGTAAAATTGGAATGATTAAATCAGATGTCATTCTTAATTCCCTTCAGGTAACATTCCTCTGTACCAAGAGCCCAAATATAGTTGCCAAAGCACCACAATACAAAGGAGTAAGGAAACCAACCAACTGAAGACCTAATTAAATTCACTGGACCTTGAAGTATACAAATGTCTAATATCTGTAATGGGCTAGGTAAAGAAATAGAACCTTTGAGCGTACTGGAGCAGAAAAAGGGCAAGGCATAGTTGTTCACAGTGGTAATGGATGGATCTCCAGCATGCATGGGAAAGTAAAATTAGGGGTACACAAAAATGAAAGAGAATCAATTTTAAACTTGCTAATAAGGAATTAGAAAAAATTTTAATGTAATGCAGATTGGCAAATACAGCACTGACACATGGCAAAATTTAAGACACCATCTATCCAAAATCCTAATTTGTAGAGCTTATTTATTTATTTTGACAGTTGTATGTGACACATTTTATTTTACTGATGAATGAATGCAATGGATTTTACATCATCGTGTGTGTTAGTCACTCAATGGTGTCTGACTCTTGTGACCTATGGACTGTAGCCTGCTTGGCTCCTCTGTCCATGGGATTCTCCAGGCAAGAATACTGGAGTGGGTTGCCATTCTCTTCTCTAGGGGATCTCCCTGACTCAGGGATTGAATCCACGACTCTGGTCAGATTCTTTACCACTGAGCCATCGGGGAAGCCTATTTATATCACAGAGGTTCTGATTAATTAGGTGTGTTAATCAGATAATCAGATGTTAAGTTTATCTCTGTAGAGAAGTTACTTTAACACACTGTGCTGTGGTATAGACATATTTCTTCAGAGTAGAGGGGGAGAGGTCTGTTGCTGTCTGTGGCATTGCCATTCTCCCACATACTTTGTTTAAATCTGAAAGCTACCTTTAACACTTCATTCTCTTTGACAACCATTTCCAGTAGCTCTTCATGATCTGTCAATTAATATTTTAGTCAAAAATGATCCTTTCAGTTCCAACACTTGCTCTCATCATCATAGCTTGATTAATATACTCTCTCTTTTTTTTTTTTTTAAAGGTTTTACCAAGCTTTCATATTCTCCAATGGAACATATAGTCAAGAATTCCCCAGGAACAAATTCAGGGACCACACATTACCTTGGACATGGAAGTCTCCCAAGCATGAAATAGGAGACTAGAAGATGAAATAGTCAGACAATTTACCTAACAGTAAGAGAAGAAAAGCTCAACATTCAGAAAACTAAGATCATGGCATCTAGTCCCATCACTTCATGGCAAATAGATGGGGAAACAGTGGAAACAAAGTCAGACTTTACTTTTAGGGGCTCCAAAATCACTGCAGATGGTGATTGCAGCCATGAAATTAAAAGACACTTACTCCTTGGAAGGAAAGTTATGACCAACCTAGATAGCATATTCAAAAGCAGAGACATTACTTTGCCAACAAAGGTCCATCTAGTCAAGGCTATGGTTTTTCCAGTGGTCATGTATGGATGTGAGAGTTGGACTGTGAAGAAAGCTGAGTGCCAAATTGATGCTTTTGAACTGTGGTGCTGGAGAAGACTCTTGAGAGTCCCTTGGACTGCAAGGAGATCCAACCAGTCCATTCTGAAGGAGATAAGCCCTGGGATTTCTTTGGAAGGAATGATGCTAAAGCTGAAACTCCAGTACTTTGGCCACCTCATGCAAAGAGTTGACTCATTGGAAAAGACTCTGATGCTGGGAGGGAATGGGGGCAGGAAGAGAAGGGGACGGCAGAGGATGAGATGGCTGGATGGCATCACCGATTCGATGGCCATGAGTTTGAGTGAACTCTGGGAGTTGGTGATGGACAGGGAGGCCTGGCGTACTGCGATTCATGGGGTCACAAAGAGTTGGACAAGACTGAGTGACTGAACTGAACTGAACTGAAGAGAAGAAAATTGTCACTATTCTTAAACCTGTTGGATTTGATAATTTGCCTCTATCAATGACATCAGTTATGTTTCTTACTCTTTGTTTTTCCTACTGGCAGATTTAGTTTGGGATTTCCAGGACTTTTTCTCGTCTTGTATATCTGATATCTGTAAGTAGGAGAAGTTGACTTTTGGTTTATTGATGGCCAGGTTGTAAGGTGGTAATGCAGACCTTATGTGAGAACTGATTTTGAATTTGAAAACATAATGGAATGGGTCATTTGGGCTGTCTCCCTAGAGGAGGGATAAATAGATTCTATATCAGAAAGGCAGGATAAGTAGGGTAAGCTTAATGCCTTTATACTAATACAAATATCCCAACAACTATATCTTACAAACTCACCCTAGAGTGCCTTGTCTTAGAAGCTTTATCACTGATTTTGCTTATCACAGACATTCTGTTTTTCTTCTCTTTTTCATCTACCTAATAGAGAAAATAATAATGCCTTTTTATAACTTTGTAGGAAGTTATAAGAACACTAATCCCATTTATGGAGTATTCATCTTTATGAGCTAATTACTGCCCTAATGCCCCACCTCCAAATACCATCCTAATCACCTTCTTCACACTTGTCTTCAATAGAAGCCATTTCTATGGGCTCTATCTGAAGGTTTTATCTTCCTTATCAATGAATATGTCACATTTTAAATTAGTTGCATTCATAAATATTTATCTCCAAAATATAATTTTATAGCATGTTCATGTATTCTGTATTGTTTTATTATCAAATCTTCAGCCCATTGCACAATACATTAATGAAACTTAAAGAATAAAACAGTAAATAATGTAACATTCCTATTCATATCAGTTTTTCTTCCTTTCCACACCAACATATCACAGATGAGTCTTCATTCTTAAAACTAACATTTACAGGCTACAAAAACAGAAGGAGATAAATCTCAAAAGGCATTAAAATCAAATAATAGTGTTGAATATTAGGGCACACAGATTACACTCAATTTGTTACTAAATAGTCAGTCAATTCAAAATTTTAAGTAGTCATCATTAAAAGATGTCAAAACCATGAACTTTAGTTCCATGCTTGGGCTAATCAATTAAAGAAAACGTAAATAACCACTGCATGGATGACATTCTTAGTAGAAATGTACTACTTAGTAGAAATGTGGCTAGTATTAATCCTTGAATTATTTAACAGAGGGCACTATGAAATCAGGATGATGGAATGTTCTCTGCAGTCATTAACTTGGCAGATATTAAACAAGAGGGAGAAGGAAGGTAGCTGAAAATGTAGAAGATAAAATCACCATTCAAAGTGACCTTGTTGAATGGGAAAACACATGGAAAAAAATGCAGTCAACATAAGACGAGGACTGTGTATCTGAAGAGAAAACTAATTCCTTATTGCAAAAATACAAGAAATGTGAGTGTGGCAGAAAAAAATAGCTAAGTGTCATAACAGATAATATGCTAACTACAGTCAGCAATGCAGCCTTGGGTAAGGCAAACGCAGTGCTGAATTCTTAAGTAGGAACCCTGCATTGAGAAATCATGATGTAGTTATTATTTTCATCACTGACTTGTTTTTTTGTGATCAAAATGAATTCTGTTATGTGAAATGCAGAGAGTTCAGAAGAAGGTGATGGAGTCAGCTTAAGGTTTAAAACTAGTTATAAAGAAAAGCAAAGAAAGGATTATGTTGGAGGTAACAACACTGAGAGAAGACAAATGGTAATACATAGCATGTAAGAGCTCTCTGTAAAAGAATGCTACCCAAGTGATCTCCAACAGACCCAATCACACAGAAAAAATGTGTGAAGGGAAGGGCAACATTCTAATATAGGCAAGATATGGGGAGAAGTTCTGTGAGATGATAAAATACACTAGCAGGAGATACTATAAAGATAAAGATTAAAATTGATTTTTCTTTGAACGGCTTAAATAAAATGCTATCTAACTGAGGATAGACTAAATTGCCTTCAATTTACTCTTAATCTTCATAGAAACGTGGATGCTATTATTTTAATATTGATTCTGACAAGCTGTTAAAACAAGCAGCAATCTCCAGGATGGAGCTTTGTAAAAATTCCAAATGATAACAGGGTGGACAAAGCCAGGTAGTGGATAATAGTGACTGTGATATGGCATAGGGCGATGAGCATCAGCTTTGCAGACCTTAGACATAGGGATATTAGTTAGCAGTGATGACAGCTTACTGCGCCAGGTGCCCAACTGAGACATGGACTTCACATCACTGTTAATTTTCTTAGTGACTCTCTGTGTGGATAACATTATCCACTCCAGTTTACAATGTGGAAATTGAAGTCTATTAGGCGAATCAATGGGCCTGCAACTGATAACTAAGGTATGTCATTTCAATTCATGTTTGTCTGAACCCATGTTCTTAACCAAAAACAATTTTAAAATTTAAGTAGAGATGTATTCATTCTATCTTTATCTATATTCACCCTTGTTTCTCCAGAACCACATTCAAGCCAGCTGTGTGATAAATATTGGTTAAAGGACTACTACACATAATATAGCTTTTGGAAATATAAGGAGAAAAGTTGGAAATGCAAAGAAATCTGTATAAACAGGGGAATACAACTTTAAAGGATTTTAAATTTGGTGATTAGAAGTTTTCATTTGGAGATTTTGCCATATCAAACATTGTGGTATTAGAATATATTTCTTGTGTCCAAATTTTCACTTTTGACTTCCAGGCTGGCTCAGTGGTGAAAAATCTGCCTGCAATGCTAGAGACATGGGTTGGATCCCTGGGTTGGGAAGATCCCCTAGAAAAGGACATGGCAACTTACTCCAGTGTACTTGCCTGGAAAATCCCAAGGACAGAGGAGCCTGGAGGGCTACATTCCATGAGATCACAAGAGTCTGTCAGGACTTAGCAACTGAACAGCAATAAATCCCCACTTTTACAGTTTACTAAATATATATATATATATATATTAATGATTATGGTAGTATTTAAATGGTGTGGGAAGGGGGGCAAGCATTTATTAATTCTTTGAATGCAATAAATTTATTCCAAGAAAAAAATTCAAAAATCACTTAAAACTATTCTATAATTTAGAATAGATTGTGTCCACACTTTTAAAATAATTGTAACATAAATCTGTTAAATGCAAAAATATATGACATTCAAAATGCAAAGATGGTTATGAAAATACTACTTTTGACACAGCATTTTTCATAGAATCTCTTGGATTTGTTTGTTTCTTTCTCTCTTTTCTTTTTAACTTAAAAGTGAAAGGTGCTCAGTTGTGTCTGAGTCTTTGTGATCCCATGGACTATACAGTCCATGGAATTCTCCAGGCCAGAATGCTGGAGTGGGTAGCCTTTCCCTTCTCAGAAGTTTTAACTTAAAAGGACTAAACTAAAAATCATAGTTTTACCCTTCAGAATCTTGGATTCAGGACATGAGAGATCAAGGACAAACCTTCGCCCTGAAAGTCTAAGTGAAAAGTTATGAGAACTATACTAGTTGAGGTTCTCTAGAGAAGCAGAGGAGAAGGCAATGGCACCCCACTCCAGTACTCTTGCCTGGAAAATCCCATGGACAGCGGAGCCTGGTAGGCTGCAGACCATGGGGTCGTGAAGAGTCAGACACGACTGAGCTACTTCACTTTAACTTTTCCCTTTCATGCATTGGAGAAGGAAATGGCAACCCACTCCAGTGTTCTTGCCTGGAGAATCCCAGGGAAGGGGGAGCCTGGTGGGCCGCCGTCTATGGGGTCGCACCGAGTCGGACACGATTGAAGCGACTTAGCAGCAGCAGAGAAACAGAACAACTAGGAGGTAGATGGATACAGAAAAAGAAAGAAAACAAGAAAGAAGAGAATTTAAAAATTGGCTCAAATAATGATTGTGGAGGCTTGGTGAGTCTAAAAATTGGTGAGAGTTTGTCAGCCTCGGGACTTAGGAAACTGTTGCAGTTCGGGTCCAAAGGCAGTCTGTTGACAAGCCCGGAAGACTCAGCTTTGCGGACAGAACCCAAAGGAAGTCGGCTTGGTGAGTTTTCTCATCTAGGGCAAGGCCAGCATTTTGAACTATTTAGATTTTCAATGAACTTGAATCCTAAACTCCATATTATGGAGGGTAATCTGCTTTCCTCAAAATCTGTCAATTTAAAGATAAATCTCATTCGGAGCACCTTCAGAGAAACATCCAGAATAAGGTTTGATTTAAATATCTGGGCACTGTGGCTCAATCAGATTAACACATAAAATTAACCATCAAGGACCATTTGTTTTTGAAAGAAATGCAACTTTCCTGTCACATTATCTCTTTAATTATTCACTTTTAGAAAATATGTTCCCTGGTAGCTCAGGGGATAAAGAATCCACCTGCAGGAGACCCTAAGTTCCATCCTCAGCTTGGGAAGATCCCCTGGAGAAGGGAAAACCACACACTCCAGTATTCTATGCAGATCTATTTATTTGTCTGTTAATTACCTGAGACAAATATGGATTTTCTGTGCCATCTCAATTTTGATACTGTATCCTTAATATCAGCTGATATTAAGCTAGTTTCTCTAATATTTCTGTACTGTTTGTCATATCTGCACATTGATTAAAGAAGTAAAAGCCTAAGTGACCCCAGAGCTGATAGAGCCAAACACAGATTTCCATAGCAGGTTCTCTGTGTCCACTCATGGTTTTCTTGTTCTTTTTCATTTGTGTTCTTAACATCAATTCAGAGTTTATGGAACTATTTGAGTGACACTGCCTTTAGATAAGCATCTTTTTAAAGAAAATTCCCTGCTATCTTTCCAGATAAAGATCAGAAACCACAGAAATTTGAATCCATAAAGGTACTTTTTATTATAAAATTAAAGTAACAGTATAGAAATTTTTGAAAATCTGCCATAATTTTACAATTCTACAATATGCCTTACTATTTTGATTTTATTTCAGTATTAAATAAAACATAATGAAAAATTCTTAAATGGAAAAGTATACAGAAGATAGTGAGGTGACAGAAAATATTAAAATGGAAACTTTAATATAGAGAAGCTTTATTTTTCTCCACAGTATAAATTTAGAGGGATTATATTTAAATTCTAAATCATAATTTGATGATCTCTGTTGCCTCCTCCATTATTTATATTTTGCAGAGAAAACTTTTCTGTTGTAATATTGTGGTACTTCATCAGTAGTTGCCAAATGCTTTTCTTGATATTATTTTGAGAAAAAATATAATTTTCATAATTATTTTGACTAATAAATAGTAATAGGATATGATATTTTAGATATGCAAAATCCCAATTTGTTTTTCTAGAGTAATTTTCTCATTTAAGAAGTGCTCAGTGAGAGTACAACATCCAGTTATTTTCTACAATTAAGTATTATTTATCTAAATCTTATTCCCTTTCTCATGGTTTGAAAGAGAAAATATATAATATGTGTTATATATATTTTATAATGACATATGTATTAAAATAACATTGGAAGCAAAATATACATAGTAAATTTTAAGGAAAAAGAATAAAACAAAAAGATGTTGGAAGAGTTAAAGAGAATTGATTTTATCTGTTGTTTGTAAGGCTATTTTTAAAAACTGTGATTCGATACATGATACAGGATGATCCGGGCTGGTGCACTGGGATGACCCAGAGGGATGGTGTGGGGAGGGAGGTGGAAATGGGGGTTCAGGATGGGGAATACGTGTACACCCATGGTGGATTCATGTTGATGTATGGCAAAACCAATACAATATTGTAAAGTAATTAGCCTCCAATTAAAATAAATAAATTTATATTAAAAATTAAAAAAAATAAAAACTGCAACAGTAAGAAATGAAACTATATGAAAAGGGCTAAAGTATTTCTAAATTTCTAATTCTTACAGTGGTCTGATTCTTTTATGTTTCATAAGATCAGGTGTCTAAACCATGATTTTATTGCTAATTTATGAATACTTATTCATTGTGTACAGCCACCATTCTATATGTTTTATATGTATTAATGGATATGATTTTCACAATTACTAGAAAAGAAAGTTATTATTATTAAAGGCATTAATGGCTCAGACATTTAAATAGCTTAGCCAAGTAACATAGAGAATAAATGACAAAACTCTAATTCCAGGTTTATCAATCTAGCACCAGAATTTTCTCATCTGCAGCTCTGTTGTGTATCTCAAATGTTTTAAAATTGTATTTCAATATATACAAGTATTAATTTACTCCTCAAAGTACTGCATCTGATACTTAGACTATTTTCTGTAATTTTCACCAGCTTTGAGAGCATAACTATATCCCTTTTATCACCTGAGAGGAAAACCAGAATTTAATACAGTAATTAAAGAGAATAAAAAAAATGAAAAAATGTGAGATGAAACTTCATTAAAACTAAGACAGATTCCAGGCAAAAAGAGTTTCCCGTTCCCATAGAAAAATTGGTATTAAGAATATGAGTTGACTGTTCAAAAAAGGAATGGTGGTGATGGTTTAGTCACTAAGTCAATTCAACTCTTGTGAACCCATGGACTGAAGCCCACCAAGCTTCTTTTTCTGTGGGATTCTCCAGGCAAGAAACCTCCTCCAGGTTATCTTCCCAACCCAGGGATTGAACTCATGTTCTCTTACATCTCCTGTGTTAGCAGGTGGGTCCTTTACAAATAGCACCGCCTGGGAAGCCCAAACTAGAAGTACAAGAAGAAATAATTAGTTCTCTAATTATTTATGCCCTAAGAACAAGAAGCTAGCAGATATTTAACATTTCTTGAAAACCTGGAAGGTTAAGATAATAATGAAGTATGTCATCAATATATCAAATTAAATGTTTATTATTTAATATTATTTTATGTAAAGTCAATTCTATTCTAATATACAATTCTAAGTCAGCTTTAACATTCAGATCAGTTCAGTTCGGATCAGTCGCTCAGTCGTGTTTGACTCTTTGCGACCCCATGAATTGCAGCATGCCAGGCCTCCCTGTCCATCACCAACTCCTGGAGTTCACTCAAACTCACGTCCATCGAGTCGGTGATGCCATCCAGCCATCTCATCCTCTGTCGTCCCCTTCTCCTCCTGCCCCCAATCCCTCCCAGCATCAGAGTCTTTTCCAATGAGTCAACTCTTCGCATGAGGTGGCCAAAGTACTGGAGTTTCAGCTTAGCATCATTGTTTCCAAAGAAATCCCAGGGCTGATCTCCTTCAGAATAGACTGGTTGGATATCCTTGCAGCTTTAACATTACTATTTTCTTTACTAGTCAGTTTAGTTCAGTTGCCCAGTCATGTCCTACTCTGCGACCCCATGAATTGCAGCACTCCAGGCCTCCCTGTCCATCACAAACTCCCAGAGTTCACTCAAACTCATGTCCATCGAGTCGGTGATGCCATCCAGACATCTCATCCTTTTTCGGCCCCTTCTCCTCCTGCCCCCAATCCCTCCCAGCATCAGAGACTTTTCCAATGAGTCAACTCTTCACATGAGGTGGCCAAAGCATTGGAGTTTCAGCTTTAACATCAGTCCTTCCAATGAACACCCAGGACTGATCTCCTTTAGGATGGACTGGTTGGATCTCCTTGCAGTTCAAAGGACTCTCAAGAGGCTTCTCCAACACCACAGTTCAAAAGCATTAATTCTTCGGTGCTCATCTTTCTTTATAGTCCAACTCTCACATCCATACATGACCACTAGAAATACCATAGCCTTGACTAGATGGATCTTTGTTGGCAAAGTAATGTCTCTGCTTTTGAATATGCTATCTAGGTTGGTCATAACTTTCCTTCCAAACAGTAAGCATGTTTTAATTTCCTGGCTGCAGTCACCATCTGCAGTGATTTTGGAGCCCCAAAAAATAAAGTCTGACACTATTTCCACTGTTTCCCCATCTATTGCCCAGGAAGTTATGGGACCAAATGCCATGATCTTCGTTTTCTGAATGCTGAGCTTTAAGCCAACTTTTTCACTCTCCTCTTTCACTTTCATCAAGAGGCTTTTTGGTTCCTCTTCACTTTCTGCCATAAGTGTGGTGTCATTTGTGTATCTGAGGTTATTGATATTCTCCAGGCTATCTCAATTCCAGCTTGTGCTTCATCCAGCTCAGGATTTCTCATGATGTACTTTGCATATAAGTTAAATATGCAGGGTTACAATATACAGCCTTGACGTACTCCGTTTCCTATTTGGTACCAGTCTGTTGTTCCATGTCCAGTTCTAACTGTTGCTTCCTGACCTGCATACAAATTTCTCAAGAGGCAGATCAGGTGGTCTGGTATTCCCATGTCTTTCAGAATTTTACACAGTTTACTGTGATCCACACAGTCAAATGCTCTGGCATAGTCAATAAAGCAGAAATAGATGTCTTTCTGGAACTCTCTTGCTTTGTCAATGATCCGGCAGATATTGGCAATTTGATCTCTGGTTCCTCTGCCTTTTCTAAAACCAGCTTGAACATCTGGAAGTTCACGGTTCACATATTGCTGAATCCTGGCTTGGAGAATTCTGAGCATTACTTTACTAGCATGTGAGATGAGTGCAATGGTGTGGTAGTTTGAGCATTCTTTGCATTGCCTTTCTTTGGGATTGGAATGAAAACTGACCTTTTCTAGTCCTGTGGCCACTGCTGAGTTTTCCAAATCTGCTGGCATATTGAGTGAAGCACTTTCACAGCATCATCTTTCAAGATTTGAAATAGCTCAACTGGAATTCCATCACCTCACTAGCTTTGTTCGTAGTGATGCTTTCTAAGGCCCACTTGACTTCACATTTCAGGATGTCTTGCTCTAGGTAAGTGATCACACCATCGTGATTATCGTGGTCGTGAAGATCTTTTTTGTACAGTTTTTCTGTGTATTCTTGCCACCTCTTTTTAATATCTTCTGCTTTTATTAGGTCCATACCATTTCTGTCCTTTATCAAGCCCATCACTGCATGAAATGTTCCTTTGGTATCTTTAATTTTCTTGAAGAGATCTCTAGTCATTCCCATTCTGTTGTTTTTGTCTATTTCTTTGCATTGATCACTGAGGAAGGCTTCTTATCTCTTCTTGCTATTCTTTGGAACTCTGCATTCAGATGCTTATATCTTTCCTTTTCTCCTTTGCTTTTCACTTCTCTTCTTTTCACAGCTGTTTGTAAGCCTTCCCCAGACAGCCATTTGGCTTTTGTGCATTTCTTTTCCATGGGGATGGTCTTGATCCCTGTCTGTTGTACAATGTCATGAACCTCAGTCCATAGTTCACCAAGCACCCTATCTATCAGATCTAGTCCCTTAAATCTATTTCTGACTTTCACTGTATAATCATAAGGAATTTGATTTAGGTCATACCTGAATGGTCTAGTGGTTTTCCCTACTCTCTTCAATTTAAGTCTGAATTTGGCAATAAGGAGTTCATGATCTGAGCCACAGTTAGCTCCTGGTCTTGTTTTTGTTTACTGTATAGACCTTCTGCATCTTTGGCTGCAAAGAATATAATCAATCTGATTTCAGTGTTGACCATCTGGTGATATCCATGTGTAGTGTCTTCTCTTGTGTTGTTGGAAGAGGGGGTGCTATGACCAGTGCATTCTCTTGGTAAAACTCTATTAGCCTTTGTCCTGCTTCATTCTGTATTCCTTTGAACCCCCTTTTTTTGGTGGGGGGGAAAGCAAGTTACTGCAGTAGGTTGCCATTCCCTTCTCCAGGAGATCTTCCCAACCCAGGGATTGAACCTGGGTCTCCTGCATTTAGGCAGATGCTTTACTGTCTGAGCCACCAGGGAAGTCTTCTTTAATAATAGCCTTAATTATATTTTTGTTCTTGTTTGATATTTAAAAACAAAGTTTTCATATGTTCAATAACTGAAGCTATTACTAAGCCTGTAGATCCATTGTTCAGACAAAAGTAATATAACAATGAACCCTATTTTTTATATGGTGGGGAAAACCATCTTATTTTGCACATGCTACACAGGCCATGCAAATTGAGGACTGCTTCATAAAAGACATTTTTCTAAGTGAAATCTCTTTTTTTTTCTAAGTGAAATCTGTTTTACAATGAAAACATCAACAGAAGCAATAAAATTGTTACTTCAAAAGTTTATGTTTGTAACAAGTTTTGCTTTAGAAATCTATAATGGATATCTAATAGAACCACTTACAGCTGAAAGTTATGGCAGTTTTTGAACCACTACATTGTATCACTGCAGTCTTTATCCTTTTACAAACACTTTTTTTTTTTTGCTTCTTGGTAACACTCCTTTCATGTTAATAAGTACTTTTTACAACAAAATGTAAATTTGTTCCTATTCATTAAAATAGATGGGCTTTTAAGCATCATTTTGAGGAAGAGATGCATCAGCATTTCCAAGCAGCTATAAATTTGAAATTATATAACTTGACTACAAAGTAAAGTTGACAGATTCCATATAAACTCACACATACAATGTTTATATACTTATATAGGGTTTCCTATAAGCAACTTTAACTGAGAGGGCAAAAGTTAGATATAAAGGAAGAGAAAGTCTAAGAATCTCAAAACCATCCTGTTATATCTGAATAGATGCAAGAGGTATAGAAAGAAATATTGGAGATTCAACCTTTAAAATATCCAGAAAGTTGAACATCAATTCAATAGTTATAAATCAAATGCAGAAGCACGTATAACTTAACTTTATTGCTAATACATATCCTTGTAATATTTTGTGCTGCCCTTTCTTTCCAGTTATTTAAGTATGAAAAGAGCCTCTTGATGAAAGTGAAAGAGAAGAGCAAAAAAGTTGGCTTCAAGCTCAACATTCAGAAAACTAAGGTCATCTGGTCCCATCACCTCATGACAAATAGATGGGTAAACAGTGGAAACAGTGTCAGACTTTATTTTGGGGGGCTCCAAAATCACTGCAAATGGTGACTGCAGCCAGGAAATTAAAAGATGCTTGCTCTTTGGAAGAAAAGCTATGACCAACCTAGACAGCATATTAAAAGCATAGACATTACTTTGTCAACAAAGGTCCACCTAGTCAAAGCTATGGTTTTTCCAGTAGTCGTGTATGGATATGAGAGTTGGACTAAAAAGAAAGTTGAGTGCTGAAGAATTGGTACTTTTGAACTGTGGTGTTGGAGAAGACTCTTGAAAGTCCCTTGGACTGCAAGGAGATCCAACAAGTCCATCCTAAAAGAGATCAATTCTGAGTGTTCATTGGAAGGACTAATGTTGAAGCTGAAACTCCAATACTTTGGCCACGTGATGCAAAGAACTAAAAACCCTGATGCTGGGAAAGATTTAAGGCAGAAGGAGAAGGGGATGACAGAGGATGAGATGATTGGATGGCATCACCGACTCAATGGACATGAGTTTGAGTCAACTCCGGGAGTTGGTGATGGACAGGGAGGCCTGGTGTGCTGCAGTCCATGCATTCCCAAAGAGTCGGACCCAACTGAATGACTCAACTGAACTGAACTGAAGTATGGTTAGAGAGAACATCAAACCACAATATGAGAAAGTATTATTCTTGAAAAGTTAATGCTATCTTAAATACTTAAATCCATATTACAAGACTGAAATGAATATTTCATTGAAATTAATAATATGATATAGGTCATATAAAATAGAAAATCACATTAAATGGAGCTTTTTCTGTCAGTAAATTTGAAGACAGTAAATTATTATTTTTTAGAAGTAGCTTAATTATCTTCTTTTTCAGAACATTTTAAACAATACATTAAAAATACAATGAATTAAGTATACACATTATTATATATAAAATTGATAACACAAGAACGTTTTGCATAGAACAGGGAACTGTACTCAATATCCTGTGTGTTTGTGTGTGTGTGTGCTCAGTTGTGTCCAACACCCCATGCACTGTAGCACTCCAGGCCCTTCTTTTCATGGAATTTTCCAGGCAAGATTAATGGAGTGGATTGCCATTTCCTCTTCCAGGGGATCTTCCTGACACAGGGATTAAACCCACATCTCCTGTGTCTCCTGCATTAGTAGGCAGATACTTTACTACTGAACCACCTGGGAAGCTCTACTCAATATCCTACAATAACCTATAATGGAAGAGAATGTAAAAAAAATTATTTATATATATATATGTATAATGGAATCATTTTATTGTACATTCGAAGTTAACACAACATTGTAAATCAATTATATTTTAATAAAACTTTTAAAAAGTTAATGAAATACAAATTTCTCAAGTACCATGAAATCATGACAAGTGCATTATGAAGTCATAAGCAAAAATCAGCAAAAATATATCAAAATGTTTGTATGATTTTTTATTTTCATTTTGCAAGAAATACATCCTTCTATAAACTTCCAAACTCTAAATTAAGTATGCTTAAACATCAATTAAGTATATTTTATATATATATATTTTTAACAAATTATAGATAGGTCATATCTTCTCCCCAAAATTGTCAATATTAAAATTTAAATTGATACAAACCTGGGAGCTCAAAATTTTATGCAAAGTTAGTCAAATTTCTGTTTTAAGAAATGAAAATTATTTTTTAACTCTTCAGTGAAGTCTAGAAGCATTGAAAGTAGTCTTCAAAATGAAAAAATAGTTCATGAAGCTTAATATTTGAGTCATGATATTGCTGCTGTTACTACTAGTGAGGTGGCAGGGGACTTTTTATCTCTAGCCATCTGTGCTTGCCCTTCAGGAGGATGTCCTTCACATATTTGAGGCATTAAACTAGGCTCATGATGAAAGAAAGTTAAAAAACAATAATTTATGGACTTCCTTCGTGGTTCAGGGTTTATGTATCCATGGTTCCACTGTGGGCAACAGAGGTTCCATCCCTGTTGGGGAACTAAGATCACCACGTACCATGTGATGGGGGAAAAAAAAAGATAATTTAATTTAAAACACTTCCTTGTCAATGAGATGCAATTTCTGCCTTTAGGCGATTAATAGAAGAACTTATGACACAAAGTTTCATAATACAATGTGATGGCTGCAAAGATCAAATACAAGAGAACTTTCATGAAGTAATAAGTGATTATTCCTTTTGATGGAGTTGGGAAAGGCAACCAGTCCATTCTAAAGGAAATCAATCCTGGGTCTTCATTGGAAGGACTGATGCTAAAGCTGAAACTCCAATACTGTGGCCACCTCATGCAAAGAGTTGACTCATTGGAAAAGACTCTGATGCTGGGAGGGATTGGGGGCAGGAGGAGAAGGGGACGACAGAGGATGGGATGGCTGGATGGCATCACCAACTCAATGGACATGAGTTTGAGTGAACTCTTGGAGTTGGTGATGGACAGGGAGGCCTGGCGTGCTGCTATTCATGGCATCGCAAAGAGTCGGACACGACTGAGTGAATGAACTGAACTATTACTTTAAAAGAGAGTACATTTGAGCTGGACATTGATAAGGAATTTAACTTTCTGAGTTATTAAGAAAGTAAAAGAATATTCACACAGAGGAAAAGAATATGCAAAGTCAAAGAAGATGAATTCATAATGATTTTGATGAATTTCAAGTATTTTGAAGTCACCACACATGCATTGTCAAGGGAGACTCGAAGAAGATGTGGCTAGCATGGTTAACAGGAGGTTGATCTAGGGTCGGCAGACCGCAGAGACCTCAGAGATTCAAGAAGTACTTGAATTGTATCCCACTGGACTATAAAATGGAGAAGGTTTATAAAGGTGAAAAACCTCAAAATTACTTTTTTTTTTAAATCAAAAATTCTAACTGGAGCTGTCAAGAAGTAAAGATGTTTGTTAAGCAAGGATATATGGGGATTCAAAATGATTGCATATATACACCGGGAGACCTTGAGACCATAAAGTTGTAGCTGAAATTTTCTGGCAAATATTTTTTAGAGAATAGCTGGTAGTAACCTTGAGTTTGATAGAGGTCAGAAAATTCAAGTTTTCAGTGACGAAGTAATATGTCTGAAACCACAATCCCAGTGGTTACTTGACTCCACTTTGGAGACCTGAAACACTGTTACTTTACTTTTATTTTAATTGCATTATTTCTTTAATGGTCAAAGCAAACGTACAATGTATGTTTGACAGGTCATTAGACAGGCTTTTCTAGTTAACATAAAGTTCAATCCAGATCATGTATAAACCAGAATGACTTCTCCATACCTCTGTATGTGAAAATTTCTTCCATCATATTTAACATCTTACAATGGTGTCACATATTTTATGTATTAAAACATGAAGCCCTTATACCAGATGAAATGCCCTTTATGGACTGATTCACAAGTTCCTCCTCTATGTTTTACTTCCTACTATTTGCAGTGATCGCCATATTGGTATTCCTCTCATATAGCTCAGGAATTTTGCACATAATATATCATTTGCCTGTATTGTTCTCCATTATATCCATCTGGATAACTATCGTACTTTCAACCTTTGCTCAAATTCCACTTTTATGGTAGTGTCTGTCCAGGGAACCTATTTCAGATTGCAACAGTCTCTCTAACTCTACTTGCTGCTCCTCATCATTTACACATTAATTCCTCCTTATCCTGATATCTTTCTTTATTCCATATCACTTAGATCAATTTAAATAAAATGTATGCATGTATCATGCCTAGTGAAAATAAAGGCAAGAATTTTAGTCTACTTTGTTCACTGTCATATGCCAAGTTCTTAAAACAAGATCTGTTACACGTATATATGGAAGTCTATTTCTTATATTAGTAAATAGTTAATTATGATGATATAGGTGTTGACTGAAATTATATATTATGATCATTGAAGTAGAGGATTATTGGAAAGCAACAGATAATAGGAAGATTCGATTTTTTCCTTTTTCTTTCATCAGCTGTGCTAATTACTGTCAGACAAGTCACTGAGCATAGGTCTCAATAACACATATAATCAGTTACAAAACAATAATAATAAAAGAGAGCCTTGGGCTTGATTATTTCCAATTTCTTTGGGGTTTCATATTGTGTCATTCATAAGAATGCTATAGTTTCATCTTACAAAGAACTAGAGTGTCCTAAATGTTAAACAATCAATATATAAAAAAACATTTAAACACATAACATTTGAAATACATAACAAATACATAACAGATTTATTCTTTCATAATAATGAAATAATTCCTGTGGAAAGAATTAATCTGTAACTATTTTTATGATTTTTAAATATTCACATGGTAAGCTTATGATTGAGTTGCAAAATATAATTCTAGGAGTAAAAAGAAAAATGAGTTCTACTGCCATTTTTTCTATAGTAGAAATACAATAAAGGTAACTATAAAAATTAAAATCCATTAATGGGTCAAATTGTGATTAAGTGCAATGAGAAATGATCTTGTGGGGTTGTGGAAGGACACAGCTGGAAGGAGGGCATGCAAGTGAAATTTATTATTATTCTTGTTAGTTTGACAAATGAATCTATAGTTGGCAGTGGATATTGATTTTCAGAGTGAGCAAAATGGATGACCTAAACGTTCACAAAATTTTTTCTAGTAAGAATAAAATTTTAATCCAATAATAAGGCTGTCAACACTTAGTGGATTTCCAGTATTTATGAAAATGCTGCCTTCTCTATCTGCATCGTAAGTAGAAGAGGGTATAGTTTATATTAATTTATATTTTCACTAAGAAGTTTTTTAAAAAAAAATCCACATATCATCAATTCAGGAAGCCCTTAAAAACTGAAGGGGAGATTATATAAGTCATACTGGCTAACTTTTCACATTTATTAAGCATTAGTGACTTTCATTTAATATTAATATTGAAGTAAAGCTAAAGAAATTCAACATGATAAATAAACATGCATAAAGGATGATGCAAGATTCATTGAAATATATTCATATAAATGACATGTAGTTTAAAGCTAATCCAAAACATTTTTTAAAGCTCTATTTTCTCATCCATGTATCAAGTAGTTGTCAATACATGTTCTACCTAAGTTTTCCCTTTACATCAGGACAAAGCAGGGAGAAGTGTTATCTGCAGGCACAACATTGTTTGGGAATGTCCTGAGTGCTTAAATCAAAAGTATAGAAAGGAGGAAACCTGGAAAAAAAGAAATTGCAGATCAGTTTTTTTTTTTTTTAATTTTATTTTATTTTTATACTTTACAAAATTGTATTAGTTTTGTCAAATATCAAAATGAATCCGCCACAGGTATACATGTGTTCCCCATCATGAACCCTCCTCCCTCCTCCCTCCCCATACCATCCCTCTGGGTCGTCCCAGTGCACCAGCCCCAAGCATCCAGTATCGTGCATCGAACCTGGACTGGCAACTCGTTTCATACATGATATTTTACATGTTTCAATGCCATTCTCCCAAATCTTCCCACCCTCTCCCTCTCCCACAGAGTCCATAAGACTGTTCTATACATCAGTGTCTCTTTTGCTGTCTCGTACACAGGGTTATTGTTACCATCTTTCTAAATTCCATATATATGCATTAGTATACTCTATTGGTGTTTTTCTTTCTGGCTTACTTCACTCTGTATAATGGGCTCCAGTTTCATCCACCTCATTAGAACTGAATCAAATGTATTCTTTTTAATGGCTGAGTAATACTCCATTGTGTATATGTACCAAAGCTTTCTTATCCATTCATCTGCTGATGGACATCTAGGTTGCTTCCATGTCCTGGCTATTATAAACAGTGCTGCGATGAACATTGGGGTACACGTGTCTCTTTCAATTCTGGTTTCCTCAGTGTGTATGCCCATCAGTGGGATTGCTGGATCATAAGGTAGTTCTATTTCCAGTTTCTTAAGGAATCTCTACACTGTTCTCCATAGTGGCTGTACTAGTTTGCATTCCCACCAACAGTGTAAGAGGGTTCCCTTTTCTCCACACCCTCTCCAGCATTTATTACTTGTAGACTTTGGGATCGCAGCCATTCTGACTGGTGTGAAATGGTACCTCATAGTGGTTTAGATTTGCATTTCTCTGATAATGAGTGATGTTGAGCATCTTTTCATGTGTTTGTTAGCCATCTGTATGTCTTCTTTGGAGAAATGTCTGTTTAGTTCTTTGGCCCATTTTTTGATTGGGTCATTTATTTTTCTGGAGTTGAGCTGTAGGAGTTGCTTGTATATTTTTGAGATTAGTTGTTTGTCAGTTGCTTCATTTGCAATTATTCTCTCCCATTCTGAAGGCTGTCTTTTCACCTTGCTAATAGTTTCCTTTGATGTGCAGAAGCTTTTAAGTTTAATTAGGCCCCATTTGTTTATTTTTGCTTTTATTTCCAATATTCTGGGAGGTGGGTCATAGAAGATCCTGCTGTGATGTATGTCGGAGAGTGTTTTGGCTATGTTCTCCTCTAGGAGTTTTATAGTTTCTGGTCTTACGTTTAGATCTTTAATCCATTTTGAGTTTATTTTTGTGTATGATGTTAGAAAGTGTTCTAGTTTCATTCTTTTACAAGTGGTTGACCATATTTCCCAGCACCACTTGTTAAAGAGATTGTCTTTAATCCATTGTATATTCTTGCCTCCTTTGTCAAAGATAAGGTGTCCATATGTGCGTGGATTTATCTCTGGGCTTTCTATTTTGTTCCACTGATCTATATTTCTGTCTTTGTGCCAGTACCATACTGTCTTGATAACTGTGGCTTTGTAGTAGAGCCTGAAGTCAGGTAGGTTGATTCCTCCAGTTCCCTTCTTGTTTCTCAAGATTGCTTTGGCTATTCGAGGTTTTTTGTGTTTCCATACAAATTGTGATATTATTTGTTCTAGCTCTGTGAAGAATACTGTTGGTAGCTCGATAGGGATTGCATTGAATCTATAAATTGCTTTGGGTAGTATACTCATTTTCACTATATTGATTCTTCCAGTTCATGAACATGGTATATTTCTCCATCTATTAGTGTCCTCTTTGATTTCTTTCACCAGTGTTTTATAGTTTTCTATATATAGGTCTTTAGTTTCTTTAGGTAGATATATTCCTAAGTATTTTATTCTTTCCATTGCAATGGTGAATGGAATTGCTTCCTTAATTCTCTTTCTGTTTTCTCATTATTAGTGTATAGGAATGCAAGGGATTTCTGTGTGTTGATTTTATATCCTGCAACTTTACTATACTCATTGATTAGTTCTAGTCGTTTTCTGGTGGAGTCTTTAGGGTTTTCTATGTAGAGGATCATGTCATCTGCAAACAGTGAGAGCTTTACTTCTTCTTTTCCAATTTGGATTCCTTTTATTTCTTTTTCTGCTCTGATTGCTGTGGCCAAAACTTCCAAAACTATGTTGAATAGTAATGGTGAAAGCGGGCACCCTTGTCTTGTTCCTGACTTTAGAGGAACTGCTTTCAATTTTTCACCATTGAGGATAATGTTTGCTGTGGGTTTGTCATATATAGCTTTTATTATGTTGAGGTATGTTCCTTCTATCCCTGCTTTCTGGAGAGTTTTTATCATAAATGGATGTTGAATTTTGTAAAAGGCTTTCTCTGCATCTATTGAGATAATCATATGGTTTTTATTTTTCAATTTGTTAATGTGGTATATTACATTGATTGATTTGCGGATATTGAAGACTCCTTGCATCCCTGGGATAAAGCCCACTTGGTCATGGTGTATGATCTTTTTAATGTGTTGTTGGATTCTGATTGCTAGAATTTTGTTAAGGATTTTTGCATCTATGTTCATCAGTGATATTGGCCTGTAGTTTTCTTTGTTTGTGGGATCTTTGTCAGGTTTTTGTATTAGGGTGATGGTGGCCTCATAGAATGAGTTTGGAAGTTTACCTTCCTCTGCAATTTTCTGGAAGAATTTGAGCAGGATAGGTGTTAGCTCTTTTCTAAATTTTTGGTAGAATTCAGCTGTGAAGCCGTCTGGACCTGGGCTTTTGTTTGCTGGAAGATTTTTGATTACAGTTTCAATTTCCGTGCTTGTGATGGGTCTGTTAAGATTTTCTATTTCTTCCTGGTCCAGTTTTGGAAAGTTGTACTTTTCTAAGAATTTGTCCATTTCTTCCTCGTTGTCCATTTTATTGGCATATAATTGTTGATAGGAGTCTCTTATGATCCTTTGTATTTCTGTTAGACAACACAGAAATACAGATCAGTTTTGAGTATAGAGACAGAGGGAATTCGAGGCAAAATGTTCATAAGTAAAGGTGAGAATATTGAAGTCAGAGAATGAGTTGAAAAAGCACCTCTATTACATATTTTTCAGGTGGGAAATGATAAACATGCATGGACTGTTCACACAGCTATGTTTAAAGGAGAATTAGGCCAAGTGGACATAACATGAGTCTCACAAACACAAAATGCTTTTTAGCCAGATTCCCAATATTATATCTGTGAAATAGAATATTTCCAACTTATATTACATAGAATGATATCTGAAAGTGAAAATGTTAGTCACTCAGTCATGTCTGATTCTTTGTAATCCTATGGACTGTAGCCCGCCAGGCTTCTCTGCCCATGTGATTTGGCAATCAAGAACACTGCAGTGAGTTGCCGTTTCCTCCTCTATGGAGCTTTCCCAACCAGAGATGAACCTGAGTTACCAGTGTCTCCTGCATTGCTTGTGGATTGTTTACCTGCTGAGGCATCAGGAAAGTACCGGTGGCTCAGGCAGTAAAGAATTTCTTGCAATGCAGGAGACCATAATTCAATTCCTGGGTCAGGAAGATCTCCTGGGAATAGGAGGAAAGAATAGCTACCCACTCCAGTATTTTTGCCTGGAGAATTCAAGGGACAGAGGAGCCTGGCAGTCTACAGTACTTGGGGTCACAGAGTCAGACACAATTTAGGGACTAAAAGATAAGATTAGCTTAATCCCATCTATTCAAAAATTACCAGAGGCATCTAGGCTGAACTCTCTCCTGAGAAATCTGAGTCCAAATTAAAAACTTAAAAGAAAACTGTCACTTGCAGAGATGCTCTTAAAGATTGACTAAAGGAAGTTTATCAAACAAAAGGCAAATGATAAAGAACTCTTCAGTTCGGTTGCTCAGTTATGTCTGACTTTTTGCAATCCTATGGACTGTTCATCAGCAACTCCCGGAGCTTGCTCAAACTCATGTCCATCGAGTCAGTGATGCCATCCAACCATCTCATCCTCTGTCGGCCCCGTCTCCTGCCTTCAATCTTTCCCAGCATCACGGTCTTTTCAAATGAGTCAGTTCTTGGCATCAGGTGGCCAAAGTACTGGAGTTTCAACTTCAGCATCAGTCCTTTCAATGAATATTCAGGGCTGATTTCCTTTAGGATGGACTGGTTGGATATCCTTGCAATCCAAGGGACTCTCAAGAGTCTTCTCCAACACCACAGTTCAAAAGCATCAGTTCTTTGGTCCTCAGCTTTCTTTATAGTCCAACTCTCACATCTGTACATGACTACTGAAAAGACTGTAGCTTTGACTAGACAGACCTTTGTTGGCAAAGTAATGTCTCTGCTTTTAATATGCTGTCTAGGTTGGTCATAGCTTTTCTTCCAGGGATCAAGCATGTTTTAACTCAGAGAAATTGCTTCAGAACTATTCTGTTATTTACCAACACCAACATAAATATAAGTACTTAGAGAAATAATTTTATCATAGCTTTTAAAAGACAAGATAATTTAGACATCTGTGGAATGATAGGCTACTACTAATCACTCAAATATTTACTTAAAGCAAATTTTATAGCCAACTTGTCTATATAGATACAATTAAGCACTTTCCATATAGTAATCAGTGTTGTCACAAAACAGTATTTTCTGAAGTTCTCTTAGCCTATTATATTGTTATGTTCAAGGAGATGTAATACAACCTTCACATGAGATGATCTGACCAATGGAATTTTTTTTTTCCTTCTAATTTGTAATAAATTCACATGAAACACACAAACTTACTTGTGTTTTATACTAGAAAGGTCAGACAAAAAAATCATCGTATTCTCATCCTTTTAAAAAATAGCTCATTTAGCTGTGTATCATGCCAGCATACATTTTAAAATAATACAAGGACCTGATATGCTATTTACCTGATTTCAACATCACCCTTATTCCTAAAATAGTATACATGTTGAGAGATAGAGAACAAGAGTTGTGTCATATCTGTGCTGTAGTTCATGCCGAGGTCTCTGCTGTTGCACTCATTGCTCTAGTATTGATGACTTGTTATTTGGAAGTAATGTGCATATCAGTCAGTGTTGGTGTCCTTTATGTTCCTAATTGACCTGACATTGGCCAAAGTTTCACCTCAGGAGGGTGAATTTATATCAATTGCAATAGAACATTGAACACTTATAAACTTGTGGTTAAGCCTTTAAAAGACATTGCACAGTTAAGGCAATTCAAATTTATGATTTGGATGCCAACTGCCTCTGTCAACTACAGTTATTCCAACCGCTCTATTCAAATATAGATAACAACTGTCAGTGAATCTCTGAAGAATTTCTCTCTTGCTGTTTAGAATCACTTCTTGTGACTCCCTACAAAACTGACCTTTGAGAATCCTGCCATTCATTCTTTGCATGTGGTCCTTGCAACTCCATGTTGAGTGAGAGCAGCTTAAATGCTGGCAGGTTTGCTGCATCCTTGGCTCTGAGACTACACCTCCTACTCAGGTGCAGTGATCAGAGTTAATGCTGATGGAATGGAGCAAAATGTCATGGCCTCAAATTCTAGATTTTTCTTACACAGTAACATGATCTTACAGAACTCTGTTTGGTGTGGGGATTGATGCTTCCTCCTTCAAAATATTTTGTCTCTCCTATTCCCATAATCCCAATAAACTCTGGTAGGTGATAGTATCTTAATGCTTTATAGTTCTGAGAAATAGACCTTAGAGGATTTGGGGGACTGACACAGCCAGAATTCAAACACATTTATGATCCTATCCAGAGAGATTTCCGTGCACAGAGTCAAAAAAGGATAAAACAAGTAATATGTTGGATTTTATCTTTTAAAAAATAAAACTGTAAGAATTAGCTTTAAAAAGGGATATACACACATACATATATATATACACATATATATACATAAATATGAGGAGATAAGCATTGATTAAGAAAATGAATGCTTTTTAGTCATTGGTATTGATAGTTCCAAAATTGTTTATTTATCTTTGTAAATCATGTTCTTAAAACGTCTTTCATAAAATGGCCTGAGGCAGTGTGTGTGTGTGATAAAATTAGTAACTTCATGTCTTAACTGGTACGCCACTGTACAATAACATTTATGAAAAAATGTTAGGCTATGTGAACTGGATTTTAGTGAAAATAATCAATATTTAAATATGAGACTAGTATTTGGATTTTATAAAAATTTTAGCAGTACTGTATAATACTGTTAGTCTTATATGTCAACTTGGCTAGATTATATTAAATATTTAATCAAACAATAATTTAAATGTTAGATTTAGATGTAAATGTATATTGTAGATGCCATTAATATCTATAACCAGATGATTTTAAACACAAGATATTAGCTCTTTAATATTGGTGGAGCTTGTCCAATAGATTATCTTGAGACTATAATGTAACAATCCTACTGGAGTTTCTGGCCTACAGGAATCCCTACACATCCCAAACTTTTCAGTACCTACTATCATGTGAACCAATTTCTTAATTTCTATCTTCTCTCCTACCTCGACTCCCACCTCTTTCACACACACTCTATTTTTGTTTCCTATGGAGAACTGAACTAATAAAAATAAAATTGAACTCTTAAAATTCAAGCAGTGTATATGCATAGTAACTTTAAACCATCTCTGGAATAATGCAGATAGACGAATTTCAACAAACAGGAGAGGCCATTGTCATCACTTAACAAGTTTTCCTCCTTCCAGAGGGACTATCCTTGAAGAGAATCCTTTTGGACCTAATAACTAGAGTGGGAGGCTGGAGCTGAGGGAAGGCGGTGTGGAACAATAAGGTTGGTAAAAAGCAGATCATTCAACAATAAAAAGGAACAACTCACTTGTATATACAGCAATGTGGTTGAAGCTCGGAAGCATTATTCTTAGTGAAAGAAACAGATACAAAGATAAAACTATATGATTTCATTGTGAAGTTATAGAACAAACCAGATTTATTTATAGTGATAGAAGTAAGAACAGCAGTTGTTCTGGGATGGTAGGAATTGATCAGGTAGGAGCAGAGAAGGAACTGTCTAGAGTGATAGAAATTCAGGTTATGTAAATGTATATAATTATCAATATTGATCATATTGGGAACATAAGATCTAGTTTCATCTGTAAATCAAATTTCAATTTAAAAGAAACAAAAAAATTATGATGTTGTATTATAAATGTGGAAAAATGTGTAACCTTTAAAATATGTTTTTAAGGATTTTTTAAGCATATGGAAAATGTCCATGAAACAATATTATATACTGTTTATTATATGTATATAGACAGTATTGATAATTCTTTTTTTGTTGAGAAAACCTGCAGATCTTCATAAAAAAATATTGAAATGTAAGACAATGTTATCAGTTGTGATATTTTGTTGGTGAGATTTAAGAACTATTAAAACATGATGTCAAAGTGAGTGTACATGACACATTTATGGCTGTTTTAATTAATTAGTCTTCCTTTTCCTTTGACTGTATGCTTTGGGAAGGCTAAACCTATTGTTCACCTTGACACCACCATAGAGGAGCATCATTGTAGCAACTCAACAAAAGTAGTAAATGTATTATGCTTGGGAACCTTCACTCCACGCTCTTGCCCTTCCTGTTTCTGTCCTTGAAGTATCTGTACTGGGCACCCCTGATAGTGGAGACAACCTAGTGATGAGGGCCTTCAAGTACTGTAGAAAATTCACTAAAGTCTAAGATATTGTTGTTCAGCCTCTCAGTGTCTGACTCTTTGCAACCCCATGGACTGCAGCACGCCAGACTTCCCTGTCCTTCACAATCTCCCAGAGTTAGCTCAAACTCATGTCGATTGAGTCCGTAGTGCCATCCAACCATCTCATCCTATGTTGTCACCTTCTCCTCCTGCCTTCCATCTTTCCCCAAATCAGGGTCTTTCCCAATGGGTCGGCCCTTTGACTCGCCTTTCAATTCACTCCAGTCCATAGGAAAGTAGGCTTTTCCCTGGTATGATAAATCTATGCCTTACTGACTTTTTTCAGAGTTCCCCTCTGGAGATTTTAATAAGAGTTTCTTGAAGTGGTGCCCAAAAAATATAAAGAATCATTGAAGATCATCTGAACAGCCCTTCATTCCTCCTCTGTGACCCCTGAAACCTCCCAAACACAGCCCTAAAGTGTCCTTTATTCTCCTTATGGGTGACAAGCATCCCAGTGACAGCCCCAAGTGCTCTCTTGTACATAGCCATAAGGTTCTCCACAGCCAAAGAGATCTGTGTAGATACACACCATATCATACCACTTCCCCCTCACCTCTCCTCATGCACAATCCAGTATGGTTTACAATCTACCTTAGCTGTTCCCGTAGTTCTCTTAACATCTGAGCAGTCGGCCCTGCTCACAGTCTGCCTACCCCACCATCTTTGCAGCTTTTCCCTGATCCCAGAAACTGAGTTCTTAAGGTCTTTTCTTTATATGTGAAATGTTCTTCCCTTGACCCTCCTGGAGTGTCTTCTTTTTATCTTGTAGGTCTCAGTTTAAATGCCACTTTCTTAGTATTTTCCCATTGTCCTACTATAATCAACTGCAGAGCACGTTTTTCCTTGTTAACTCGACCTACTACTCACTAGAACATAAGCTCTATGGGTTCACAGATTTTATTGGATGGTGTTTTCCATCACTGCCTCATATGCACCTAGAACAGTGCTGAAGTCATCAACAGACATTAAAAGAAGCTCAATAGATATTTTTAAAGTAAACTGATATAAATGAGTGCAATAACACACACATGAACTTTCATTTGAATAGGATCAAGTGTGTTGGCTGTTCTCCAAATTTGTTCTACACCGCTTTCTGGCCTGCTCCCCTGAACTGCAGTACCCAGGCCCGCTGAGTGGCTGCTACTCGTGCCAGTAGTAAATGGGGTGACAGGAAGGCGAGGGTGTGGCAGGTTTCCCCCGTTTGCTCTGCTTTGCCTTCCATGAAGAGCTCTTCAGTGGATCCTGATAACAGTACTTCTTCCCTCCTTCCCTTGAGCCTTTCCATCCCATGTCAGTTTCCTATCCCAGTTCTCAGCTCCGGAATCTGTACCTTCATCACAATATCTTCACTTGCATAATTTGGGATGAAGTTTTCCTTGTTGAAATCTTATCTGATTTCAGGGAACTTTCTTTGTGTTTGTGTATAATTTATATGTGCGTGTGTCTGCATGTTCAGTCATGTCTGACTCTTTGTGACCCCATGGACTGTAGCCTGCCAGGCTCCTCTGTCCATGGGACTCTCCAGGCAAGAAAACTGGAGCAGTTTGCTATTTCCTCCTTCAGGGGATCTTCAGACACAGGGATTGTACCTGCATCTCCTGCACTGGCAGACAAATTCTTCACCGCTACACCACCAACGCATGCAGCGATTCATGGGGTCGCAAAGAGTCGGACACGACTGAGCGACTGAACTGACTGACTGACTGACACCACCAACGGGATATAATTTATGTATCTTTCTGTGTATACAAACGGTGCACAAATTTTTACGTTTTCTTTCTTTTTAAATTTCTGGATCTCTGTATTTTTTAAATTTTTGCAGCTACTGGCATAAGTTTTAAAAGAGTCTCATATATGTATTGTGGTATGTGTGTGTGTTTACATGGGTTGTCATCAAAATTCTGGCTATGGATCCTAGGGAACTGATATGCATAACACACTGTTTATTCTTCTCTACCTTAATTTTGAAAAAAAAAATTAGTATTTGAAAAAATATAGTAGCCAGTAATGGTATAAAGAATAGTAGCCAAATAGGTATAAAGAATAAGATGTTGATTTCAGCACATTTCTATTTTACCACACCAGCAAACACACATCTTATTCTAAATACTCAGTGTGTAAACTGATAAGCCTTATAGCAGTGCATTAAATGTGGAAAGAAGGTAGCTATGATGACACTAAGGAACAAAACGGCAGCAGTTTTCCTGAGAGAAGCCAGAGCTGGATTTTTCTAAGTAATTTCATTTCAATGAAACAAAAAAGCCTCATGTAGTCTGCAAACCCCAAATGTAAGCAGGTGAAATACTGCCCAGACCATTGCAAATCCACTGATTAAGTTCTGGCACTTATATCTGTAGTGGGGAGGAACACATGCCCCACCCCTGCCCCAGCACATTTTGTATGTATATTCTATTCAAGAAGATGAAGATGCTCCAGAGAAAATGAAATTTTCACCAACACCCCATAGTTCATTTGCCATCTCTTCACTTGTGTGTTGGGTAAACTCCAGCAATGTTAAATAGAATGACATTAATTTAAAAGCAAAATTTCATAGTCAATCCAACTGAACAACAGATCACTTATACAAGTAATAGAAAAAAAAATCCAAGTCACTAAAATAAATAAATTTAAGAAAGACAAGTGAATTAGAAAATGGTAGCTTGAAAAAATCCTAGATCTTTACTCTGGGATACTTTCACTGTGGGGTGATGTTTGTGCAAATAACACTTGCATAAATAACAATATCTATATAGCACTGATGTATAAGTTATATGCATATATGCATGATGTGTGAGTTGTACGTAATTATATGCATCCTTCAAATGGGATCAAGGTGATTACTCAAGATCTGTACATTTTACCAGGTTCATATGAAATGTCACATTTTAGAAAATTTTGTCACATGAGACAAAATAAAGGTTTTACCATTTTAGAGTATGGAAAAATATGATGCAGCCAAAAAAACAAAACAAAACAAACAAAACAACAACAACACAGCCTTTTGAAATATTTTTAGTAACATGGTAGGTGGGGAGGTTTATGATAGGATGAAAATTCTTTAAAGGCTATATTGAAGTGTATATGACAAGATCATACTTTTACAGAAAAAAATGTATGTGTGAATAAATAATGGAAAGAAATTCAAGAAAATGTCTCTGGTTGGTAGGATTGTGTGCAATTTAATTATCTTTTCTTACATTTAACTATGTTATTCTATCCAGGGATTTGAACATGCATTCTTTCTTTTCTTTTCTTTCTTTCTTTTTTTTTTTTTTTTGCATTCTTTCCTAATCAGAAATAAACAGTGCTGTTTCTTTTTTAAAGTAATATTTTACAGCATATATCTTGCTCTTATTCAAGTTGGATGGCTCCAGTTTTCTGTTGCTGTCATAAAAAATTGCCACAGACTTAAAGCCTTCAATCATATTCATTTAACAGCTCACAGATCTAGCTGCTCTACTAGTTTGTCTTAGATCTTTACTCTGGGATACTTTCACTGTGGGGTGATGTTTGTGCAAATAACACTTCACTGTTCAATTTGTTTCCCAAATGATTTCAACTCTCCTAAGGGCAATGATTTGTGAATTAACTGGAGTTACAGTTCCCCTAGAAAACTTGATGGAAATGGTGGCCCTTTCTAAAGCTAAATAAACATGTAGGCAAAATTGTTATGTAAATGCATATCCTTGGATAATGTACACATACCATTAACCCTTGCTTTGGAGAATGTTTCTATGAAAATAGCATACTAATACAAACCTTGTAAATTGATAATATTACAGTTTTAAGTATTTGCTTTTTGAAAAGTTAATTCTGCATTTTGACTTTAGCTGCCGATCACACAGTAGGGTCAAACTTTTCTACATATTGTCTTTAATTTTATCTACCAAGTGAGAAGATGTGTGTAACCACTTAAGAGTTCATGCAAATTTAAATGAAATAAAGATTCAAGCAAATAATTTCTGTCCTTTGATAAAAGTTTACTTAAGACTCAACCTGATGACTCCATCTACTTTATAGTGACCTTTCAGACCAGAGGGGAGGTACACCGCTGATGTAGGTACTGTCATGCTGACACTGAAACTGGTATTTGACACATTTGTTGTTATTGTTGTTCACTTGCTAAGTTGTGTCTGACTCTGACTACATGGACTGTAGAATGCTTGGCTTATCTGGCCATGGGGTTCTCCAGGTAAGAAAACTGGAATGGGTTGCCATTTCCTTCTCCAGGGAGTCTTCCTGGACCAGGGATCGAACCTGTATCTCCTGCATTGGCAGGCACCAAGTATAAACCTGAAGTCTGAAAAGTTTTACTCCTCTATAACATTAAGGACAAATCTATAACAGATTAAGTGCTATAAACCTATAAAAGAAGCTTACATGAGTGTCTTGAACAATGCCACTCACTGTCTCCAAGGTGTTTTGTTAATGAAGATCAAGAACAGTTGAATTTAAAAGATTGTGGCAAGAAAATACAACTATATTTTTAAATCCTTATCAAAATCTCATAAAATGCTAATTGACATTATCAAAGTTCAATGACTGACGAATTCAATACTAGGCACTAAAGTTTGGTCAGGAAAATATTTTTAATACTACAAAATAAAATATACATAAAATTTAAACTCAGTGAATTCAAAGTAATATTGAATACGCTAGCATAAATGAAAATAATAATAGTTAATTCAGCTTCAACTGTTTGCCAGATACTTTTACATTATTTCCAATTATCACAGAAATTTCACAAGAATCGGTTTTCAGAGTTTTCCGAGGACAAAATTGAAAAGCTGTCAATTTAAGTGTCAGGCCTGTATAAACAGGTGCTACTGCTACTGCAAAGTCACATCAGTCGTGTCCGACTCTGTTACCCCATAGACGACAGTCCACCAGGCTCCCCCATCCCTGGCATTCTCCAGGCAAGAACACTGGAGTGGGTTGCCATTTCCTTCTCCAGTGCATGAAAATGGAAAGTGAAAGGGAAGTCCCTCAGTCGTGTCCGACTCCTAGGGACCCCATGAACTGCAGCCTACCAGGCTCCTTCATCCATGGGATTTTCTAGGCAAAAGTACTGGAGTGGGGTGCTGTTGCCTTCTCCATAAACAGGTGCAGAGAAGATTTAAAGTCATGTCTATCTAAATGGTCCTTTTACAGAGAACCAAGATTTGTTATCCATTTTATGGTATGATTATACTGAAATAGATAAACTACTTGGTGGTAGTTACTTTTTTCACTTGTTTGTATAGTTAGGAAAAACGTTATCTTCAAAAATTATTAACTGAGAATAATGATTATCTTTTGTTTTCACTTATAACAAATTATTTACATTTTTAAAAACCATCAAATGTTACAAATGACTCTATGACTCCTGATCTTTAGCCTTATTGCCAAAGCAGTATCTAATTCTCAAAGTAATCTTTTTAGAAATCTAGAATATTTCTTTCATTTTCTCATCATACAAGACAAAAAGAAAATTATATAACTGTTTTGAATAGCAAATTTTAATGTCTTACTTTATGCCACACAGTTACTGTGCAGCTTTCCTATTGACATATACTCAGAAAGATCCTTAATATTTTTAAAACTGAATACTCTGATTATGACTGCTACTGTACATGATGCAAATGAAATTTTGTTGTTATTGTTTCTAGCCTCTTTTTCATTTTTTCCCCCCTGATCTCACAGCCTGAACTAATAGTCAACATTCACCAGGTTAATAATTGAAAGAAAAAGAAAAAAAACAACTGAAAGACAAAAAAAAAAAAAAAAAAAAAAGGTTTGTATGTTTTGGTTGCAAATAATGAAAATACTTTTATGACTAAAAAAAAAAAAAATTAAGAAACGTTGAGATGATGACGTTTCCTTGGCATAAAGTACACATAAGACTAATCATAGCAATTGAATTTTCTGGTGAAACTAGCAAAAACCATTACAGGATAAAAAATAAGAGATTTCCTTCTTTTTTTCCAGTTTTATTTATGTTGAGTAAAGAGAAAATTTTGAGCACCTCTTTTGGTAAAGGAAATAAAAGAAGGCATGAAAGAGGTTGAAAAAACAAAAACCATGACATGTTGGCATCAATACTACCTTATTATCTTTTTTTTTTTTTTTTTTCCTTCAGGAGTCAATAGAAGTCAAGAAAAGCGACTGCAGGAGATAGAAGAGAAAATTACTAGGAAGATTTAAACTTGAGCTTGTTAATGTACTGAAAACTAAAGTATCCTGTGAGAATCAGATGCTTTAGCTGTCTCAAAAAAAGCTATATTTTCATGGAGTTCAGAGAATCTTATTTTATTTTTTTTTTAATTTTATTTTTAAACTTAACATAACTGTATTAGATTTGCCAAATATCAAAATGAATCTGCCACAGGTATACATGTGTTCCCCATCCTGAACCCTCCTCCCTCCTCCCTCCCCATTCCATCCCTCTGGGTCGTCCCAGTGCACCAGCCCCAAGCATCCAGTATCGTGCATCGAACCTGGACTGGCAAATCATTTCATACATGATATTTTACATGTTTCAATGCCATTCTCCCAAATCTTCCCACCCTCTCCCCCTCTCCCACAGAGTCCACAAGACTGTTCTATACATCAGTGTCTCTTTTGCTGTCTCGTACACAGGGTTATTGTTACCATCTTTCTAAATTCCATATATATGTGTAGTATACTGTATTGGTGTTTTTCTTTCTGGCTTACTTCACTCTGTATAATAGGCTCCAGTTTCATCCACCTCATTAGAACTGATTCAAATGGATTCTTTTTAATGGCTGAATAATACTCCATTGTGTATATGTACCACAGCTTTCTTATCCATTCATCTGCTGATGGACATCTAGGTTGCTTCCATGTCCTGGCTATTATAAACAGTGCTGCGATGAACATTGGGGTACTCGTGTCTCTTTCCCTTCTGGTTTTCTCAGTGTGTATGCCCAGCAGTGGGATTGCTGGATCAGAGAATCTTATTTTAAACAATTATCTCCTTGATGGAAGAATCTTTCAATTTGCCAGCAAATTTGCTCCATCTCCTTTCAGTCTTGCTGTGTTTGACACATCAACTGTATCAATTAGGGAAATATGGCAATGGTATGAATTGGTAAAAGTCTACAGAAAATCTCTGCTTCCATAAATAATCTCTAAAATGACAGCAAATTTCTGAGATAATTAGTAAATGCTTTCTTCATAATTCACTCAACCTGAGAGTCTGAGCAAGGAAAAAAAGAATCATATTCTACTTAATGCTAAGTAAAAATTTGGACATATCAAAAAATATTCTTGGAAAAAAATAAAATTAATATATTCAAATGCTATTATGAACCAGAAGCATTTCTCCCTTCTCAGTATTTATTCATAGCAACCATCTTATGTGTTAGAGTTTTTTCTTTGAATTACTAGAAAACTAGTGCCACAAAAAGAGATATATTTTATGTTTATCACTATTCCCTGATTTTTATTTGAGATTTGATTTTTTAAATTCAATATTTTGGACAAATTCAGCTATCTATTTAAATAGTTAACAGTCTTGAAGGATTTTATTTGTTTTACAGGTGAATTAGATTTAACCTTTAGATTGTTGCTATGAAATATTAAGCACAATGTTCTTAGATCTTAATAAGAGTGTTGATTGCTCCAAATCCTTGTAGCGTGTTTTTCCATAAAACTTTAATGATTAGACTCTTTATGAAGGCCAGTGATGTTCCACGCTATAGAATTTGCAGACAGTATGTACCTTTTAATTCATTCTGTGTTCTTCGGTAGAACTCTCTTGAACAATAGCACATTGTTCTTAACAGGTAACCAAAAAAACTGTGCTTACTTGATTCTATAATATTGAGAAAAAGTGCTAGAAATGATTTATACTGAATAATTAAAACCAGAAGGCAGCAGTTTAATTCTATCTAGTTCTGTAGGGGAGGAAAAATAATTACCCCTTTTCCCTTCTGAATTTTCGGCTGGCATAGTTGTCACAAAAATTAAATTAACAAGTGTAAAATAAATAAAAGTTTACTGACATGTATACATTATTTATACATGGAAGATACCCATGAAGAATAAGTAATGTTCCAAGGTGACTTAGAGTTCAGGCTTAGATATTATCTTCAGCTAAAGATGAAGGAAAAAAAGGTGAAGGGGAGAAGAATTATGGAGAGGAGACAAGGAAAAGCACAGTTATGTGTTGTTACGCATATTTAAGTGAAAGCCTTATCAATTGATAAGAATCTAAAGTTGTTTCCATGATAAATTATTGTGTCCTTTCTGGTAGAGAGAGGAGAAGTGACACTTTTGAAAATTAATGCCTTGCTTTTAGGAAAATGCGAGGAATGCTGGGAACATTTCTTGTATTAGCTTCTTTCCAATTCCCTTAAGCTCAAAATAATCCTGATGCTTAAGTGGGTTTAACATATTCTGTCTTCCTTCAGTTTCAATTGCTGAACTTTGGTATGAGATTGGTAACACTGGTATTCATTAAGTTTAATGAACTTAAACTGGAATGAATGTTGAAATTCTGGTCAGAAACTACAATTCTGCCCTCAATTTCAACATTCTCACACCACCAAGCAATTGTTAGACACCAGCAGAGTGTCCTACTGTTAACAGGTCCTAGCTCAGTCTGCACAATGCACAACAGACCAGTTAACTGAGAGATGAAATTTTGAGGCTAGTTGACAGAGAAGATGGCAAACTAATGTCTCAGAATAACCATCTTGTCTGGGTCTGGACGCCAAGTTCTCTTATAGTACTGGGGTGGGGGATGGGGGGAGTTGAGGAAGTAAAGACCATTATCTTACAAATACCTACTGAAATGGCTAACCTCAGGGAGGGGATGTGGCCATCTCTTCCAGCAGAGGGGCAGGGCTCCCTGAGGAGGTCATTCTGTATGATTGTTATGGTTCAGTTACTCAGTCCTGTTCGAATCTTCAGGTCCCATGGACTGCAGCAGGCCAGGCTTCCCTGTCCCTCCCAATATTCCAGAATTTGCTCAAATTCATGTCCACTGAGTAGGTAACAGCATCCAACCATCTCATCCTCTGTCATCGCTTTCTCCTCCTGCCATCAATCTTGCCCAGCATCAGGGCCTTTTCCAAGCAGTCCACTCTTCCCATCAGGTGGACAAAGTATTGGAGTTTCAGCTTCAGCATCAGTTCTGGTCAATCACTCAGTCTGTCTGAGTCTTTGTGAACCCCTAAGAATGTAGCCAGGCATACCTGTCATCACCATCTCCCAGAGCTTGCTCAAACTATTGTCAATTGAGTTGGTGAGGCCATCCAACCATCTCATCCTCTGTCGGCCCGTTCTCCTCCTGCCTTCAATCTTTCCCAGCATCAGTACCTTTTCCAACGAGTCAGTTCTTTGCATCAAGTGGCCAAAGTATTGGAGTTTCAGCTTCGGCATCAGTCCTTCCAATGAACACCCAGAACTGATCTCCTTTAGGATGGACTGGTTTGATCTCCTTGCCATCCAAGGGACTCTCAAGAATCTTCTCCAACACCACAGTTCAAAAGCATCAGTTCCTCAGCATTCAGCTTTCTTTATATTCCAACTCTCACATCCATACATGACTGCTAGAAAACCATAGTTTTTACTAAATGGATATTTGTCATGAAAGTAATGTCTTTGCTTTTAATATGCTGTCTAGATTGGTCATAGCTTTTCTTCCAAGGAGCAAGTGACATTTAATTTCATGGCTACAGTCACCATCTGCAGTGATTTTGGAGCCCCACCAAAAAAGGTCTGTCACTGTTTCCATTGTTTCCCCATCTATTGCCATGAAGTGAGGGGATCAGATGCCATGATCTTAGTTTTCTGAATGTTGAATTTAAGTTGGCATTTTCACTCTCTTCTTTCACTTTCATCAAGAGGCTCCTTAGCTCTTCACTTTATGCCATAAGGGTGGAGTCATCTGCATGTCTGAGGTTACTGATATTTCTTTTGACAATCTTGATTCCAGCTTGTGCTTCATCTGGCCCAGCATTTCACATGATGTGCTCTGCACATAAGTTAAATAATCAGGGTGATAATGTCTTGATGTACAGTCTTTATGTACTCCTTTCCCAATTTAGAATCAGTCCGTTATTACATGTCTGGTTCTAACTGTTGCTTCTTGACCTGTGTACAAATTCCTCAGGCAGCAGGTAATGTGGTCTGGTATCCCCACATCTTTAAGAATTTTCCACAGTTTGTTGTGATATACTCAGTAAAAGGCTTTGGGGTAATCAATAAAGCAGAGGTAGATGTTTTTCTGGAACTCTCTTGCTTTTTCTATGATCCAAAATTCTGGCAATTTGATCTCTGGTTCCTCTACCTTTTTTAAAACCGGCTTGAACATCAGGAAGTTCAGGGTTCACATACTATTGAAGTCTGGGTTGGAGAATTTTGAGCATTACTTTGTTAGCATGTGAGACGAGTGCAATTGTGTGGTAGTTTGAACATTCTTTGGCATTGCCTTTCTTTGGGATTGGAATGAAAACTGACCTTTTCCAGTTCTGTGGCCACTGCTGAGTTTTCCAAATTTGCTGGCATATTAAGTGTAGTACTTTCACAGCATTATCTTTTATGATTTGAAATAGCTTAACTGGAATTCCATAACCTCCACTAGCTTTGTTTGTAGTGACGCTTCCTAAAACGCAGATGACTTCGCATTCCAGGATGTCTGGCTGTGGGGCAAGTGATCACACCATCGTGGTTATTTAGGTCTTGAAGATTTTTTTTTTTTTTTTTTTTGTATAGTTATACTGTGTATTCTTGCCACATCTTCTTAATATCTTCTGCTTCTGTTAGGACCTAAAAGTAAAAGGTCTTGGAGGTCTTCATAGAACCATTCAACTTCAGTTTCTTCAGCAATATTGGTTGGGGCATAGACTTGGATTACTGAGATATTGAATGGTTTGCCTTAGAAATGAGCAGAGATCATTCTGTTGTTTTTGTGATTGCACCCAAGAACTGCATTTCGGACTCTTTTGTTAACTATGAGGGCTACTCCATTTCTTCTAAGAGATTTTTGCCCACAGTAGTAGATATAATGGTCACCTGAATTAATTTTGTCCATTCCTATCCATTTTAGTTCACTGATTCCTAAAATATTGATGTTCACTTTTGCCATCTCCTGTTTGACCACTTCTAATTTACCTTGATTCATAGACCTAACATTCCAGGTTCCTATGCAATATTATTCTTTACAGCATCAGACTTTACTTCCATCACCAATCACATCCAAAACTTGGCGTTGTTTTTGCTTTGACTCCATCTCTTCATTCATTCTGGAGGTATTTATCCACTCTTCTCCAGTAGCATACTGGGTACCTACTGACCTGGGGAGTTCATCTTTCAGTGTCATATCTTTTAGCATTTTCATACTGTTCATGGAGTTATCAAGGCAAGAATATTGAAGTGGTTTGCCATTCCCTTCTCCAGTGGACCACGTTTTGTCAGAACTCTCCATGACCTGTACATGTTGGGTGGCCCTACATGGCCTGGTTCATATTTTCATTGATGTAGACAAGGGTGTGGAGTTAGACTAAGCTTCAGTTTCAGTCCTTCCAATGAATATCAGAATTAATTTCCTTTAGCATTAACTTGTTTGATCTCCTTGTTATTCAAAGAACTCTCAAGAGTCTTCTACAGCACCACAGTTTGAAAGCATCAATTCTTCAGCACTCAGTCTTCTTTATGGTCCAACTCTCACAACCATATATGACTAGTGGACAAATCATAGCTCTGATTATATGGACCTTTGTAGGCAAAACAATGTTTTTGCTTTTCAATATGCTCTCCAGGTTTCTCTTAGCTTTTCTTCCAAGGAGGAAGATTTTTTTTTAATTTCATGGTTGCAGTCACCATCTGCAATGATTTTGGAGTCAATATAAATCAATATAAATAAAGTCCCTCACTGTTTATATTGCTTCTCCATCTATTTACCATGAAGTGATGGGATTGGATGCCATGATCTTAGCTTTCTGAATGCTGAGTTTTAAGCCAGTTTTTTCACTCTCTTCTTTTTCCTTCATCAAGAGGTTCTTTAGTTTCTCTTTGCTTTCTTTCATAAGGGTGGTGTCCTCTGCATATCTGAGATTATTGATATTTCTCCTGGCAATCTTGATTTCAGCTTGTGCTTCATTCAGCCTAGCATTTTACATGATGCACTCTGCAGATAAGTTAAATAAGCAGTGTGACAATACATAACCTTGATGTACTCCTTTCTCAAATTTGGACCAGTCTGTTGTTCCATATCCAGTTCTAACTGTTGCTTATTGACCTGCTGCATACAGATTTCTCAGGAGGCAGGTAAGGTGTTCTGGTATTCCCATCTCTTTAAGAATTTTCCATAGTTAGCTGTGATTCACACAGTCAAAAGCTTTAGTGTAGTCAGTGAAGCAGAAGTAATTTTTTTTTTATGAAATTTCTTGGCATGTATGATTATGATAAAAACAGTGAAAATAAAGATTAAAGACAAAAACCAGATTGATCATGGAGTTAAAATTGACTCTTTCATGACACGTTACAGTTCAACTCAGTTTTGACACACTGGTTAAAATCCCACACCCATAGGACTGCCCATTCTCCTTCATATGGTAGTTGCAAATCCAGGCTCTCACCTGTTCTTCTCAAAAACTGTCTATAGACTGAGGTTCCAAGGACTCCCTCCTCTGATTCCATTAATTCACTGGATCAGCTCACAGAATTCAGAAAAAAACATTTTACTTACTAGACACTTGTTTATTATAAAAGTTATAAGTAGGTAGAATAGGGAAAAGCAGTCTAAAATGGCAGTGGCTAAAAGATAAGGAAGGGAAAGGAGCACGAAAATAGAACAAAAGAAGGTCAAAGAAAGGTCTGAGGACCAGAGTTAGGACTTCAGGTAGAAGAGCACTCCTGGCTGAGCTGAATTTGCATAGGGCAGGCCCAGGGAGAAGAAAATATATAAAAGGAGGAGCCAAACACTCTTTCTCTCTCTCCCACTGTGTGTTTCTCTCTCTCTCGCATGCATATGCTCTTTCTCTCTCTCACTCTCTCTACACCACCCCCCCCCAACCCCACGAGCATTGGTGTGCTCCTCTACTATCTTCTCTTCTTCAAGGATGGATTCTCCTGCTATCTTCTAAATAAAATAGAGCCATAACACTGATTTGTCTAAGAGCTATGACACGGTTTGTTCAAGACCCGAGAGCTGTAATGCGACGAGGGCTTTAATGTCCGTCGCTCCAAATCATTGTTGTGACAAGACAAGAACCGAGAAGCATACACTCACCTGACAAAAGGATACAACTAGGGAACACACAGATAAAAGCGATGCATAGGACTAATTATGGGTAAGGGACATGGAGTTTCTATGACCACTACTCTCCCAAATCTTCGTGTGTCCATTAACCCAGAAGTTCTTCAAATGCCTTTTGAATTTTTATGGAGGCTCCATTACAAAGGCCTGGTTGATTAAATAGTGGCCTTATGCAGTTAAACTCAGTCTTCTGGCTCTCTCTTCTGTCTGGATGTCAGTGGAGTGGGGCTAAAAATTCCAACTCTCTATTCACATGATTAGACTGCAGGAGATCAAACTAATCTATCCTAAAGGAAATCAATCCTGAATATTCATGGAAAGGACTGATTCTGAAGCTGAAGTTCTAATACTTTGGCCATCTGATGTGATAAGCTGACTCATTAGAAAAGACCCTGATGCTTGTAAAGATTGAAGGCAGGAGGAGAAGGGGACAAGATGGATGGCATCACTGACTCAATGAGTGTGAGTTTGAGCAAGCTCATGGGTAAGGTGAAGGACAGCGAAGCCTGGCATGCTGCAGTTCCACATGGTCGCAAAAAGTCAGATATGACTGAGCAAATAAACAACAAATTACATGATTTTTTCTCCTGGCAATCAGCCCTTATCCTTAAATTGTGTCCAAATGTCACCTTATTAACACAACAAATGACATTTTTATCTCTCATGTCCCTTAGGAAATTACAGAATTTCAGGAACACTGTACCAGGAAGAGTAGATGAAGATTAAATATCTTTTCTTATTATAGATCATTGTATCACTATGCTGAATAACCTAAAAGGAAATAGATGGTTTTCATTAGTGTATCATCCAGAAATCAACCAGAGAAACATAATCAGCAGAAGAAATATATTAAGAGATTAATGAAAAGCAATCAGTTGACTCCATTGTGGGATCTTGCTTAGAAAGTTGAAATCTATAGAAAAGTTTGCCAGGAAGGACAATCTGGAACTCTTGGGTACAAAATAAAGCTGCTCTCTGTAGGCAAAATTTCTTCTTCTATTAATTCTCAGCCCTGCCTTTAAAGTTTTGCATGAATAAATTGGGCCCACTCAGATTGTCTAGAACAAACTCTATTACTTAAAGTCAGCTGATTATCATTGAGTAACATCTACAAATGGATCCACAGCTCTAAAATCTAGATTAGTGCTTTATTGAATAATTGGAGGCTGACACTCAGATGAATTGACACATCAAACTGAGCATCACAATGAGGAAATGTTGTGAGGGAATAATTTTCTAAATATGCATCAGTGTTAGAATGCTTTTTCATTTTTTATTACTTTTTATGATGTATGTGTTAAAATCCTTGAACAATCTCCTCACTGTGTCTCAGGCACCTCTTTTGTGAGTATAGATCACTCACACGGCCAGAGAGCCTTTTCAAAGACAGCCCAAGTATGCATTTTATTCCATATGTTCTTAAAAAGTGATGCTGACATTCTTCCAAGAAGAGACAGGCTCTACATTTCTTCTCCTTGTTCCTGGAAAGATCATTGTAACTGCCTCAGACAGTAGAGTGTGGGAAGCACAGATGTGATGCTCCCTGATTTCTGAGTCTAGGTCAGAAAAGGAGATAATGTTTTCTTCCTCTGTTTTCTTCTTGGAACACCTGCCTTTGAACTCAGTCATCATGCTTAAAGGAAGTTCAGACCACATGGAGATACCACATGTTAATGTTTCATTGAACAGCCAATATCAACCAGCAGACTTGGTAAATGAGCTTTTTGAGTCCAGCACCCAGTCTCCAAATCTTCGAGTTAAGACCAAAGACACCTTAGGACATAGGAAATAGATCCTTAACTGAATTTATTGTTCTACCTAAATTTCTGATTCAAAGGGTCCATGTATAAAATAAATTGCTATTATATTTTGTCAGTAATATTGGAGGTAATTTGTTATCTAAAACTAACAATTAGAATGTCTCCCTGCAGTTCTTATGATTCTATAAAACTCTGAAACCTCATTGCCACAGGGTAAGAAGTGACCATATGAATACAACAGAAGCTATTCAGAATATCCCAGATCAATCAAGTGGATTACTTTTGTGATTATTGACCATCATAAAACACATAAAAATGAATAATATAAAGAGATCATTTACTTTCCATTGTCATCTTGCTTACAAAGATATACATGTTTGTTTAAATCTTCAGCAGAACATACCTAAATATTCTAAATAAGTGTCACCTTATGAATCTAACTGCATAACTTAATTGGTGAGTCCAGCCTAATAAGCAACTGAGAAAGGAAATTTCTGTATTTGAAAAGTCATAGGAAGAAAAGATATTGTAATCAAACTCCTTTCAATTACCTCTGCAGTTTCTCTCTGTAATTTCCTTCTCTAGACAACAGACATATTATAAAGAATAAAAACAAGGCTTATCTAGTAAGAGAAAGAGCAGGGAAAACATAAGCATCAAACTTCCTGTTATATAGGCCAGGGTTTCAGTCTGGATTTTTATGTAATTTCTTAACCTCAGCTTTCCCCAGTGCTATTAAAAATTTATACCTCCTTAATGAAGTGAAGTAAGCAAATCATTTGACACAGAGCCTGGTAAAATCTAGGATTTTAATAAAAATATAAAAGGTGAAAATTGAAAAAGAAAGTTATTCAAAATGGCACAATATTGGATATTCAGGCAGTGTGTGTTGTATCTACTGATTTTTCTTTTATTTTTTTTCATTTTAACTTTTAATGGAATGTAATTACTTTGCAGTGTTGTGTTAATCTCTACTGTACAATGACATGAATCAGCTATATTTATGTATGTACCAGCTTCCCTGGTAGCTCTGCTGGTAAAAAAATCCACCTGTAATGCAAGAGACCCCAGTGTGATTCCTGTGTTGGGAAGATCCCCTGGAGGAGGGCATGCCAACCCAGTTCAATATTCTTGCCTGGAGAATTCCCGTGGACAGAGGAGGCTGGCGGGCTACAGTCCATGGGGTCTCAAAGAGTTGGACACAACTGAGTGACTAAGTGCCCGTGTGTGTGTGTGTGTGGTGTGTGTGTGTGTGTGTGTGTGTATATATATATATATATATATATATATAATTCCTTTCTTTTGGACCTCCCTCTCACCACTCATCCTGTGAGCTCCTATACTTTAGCAGGTCTCAACTAGTTATCTGTTTTACACATGATAGAATATATATAGGGCAAAGGAGCCTGGGGGCCTACAGTCTATAGGGTCACAAAAGAGTTGATCATGACTGAAGTGACTTAGCAAACAGCATAGTGTATATATTTAATCCTACTCTCCCAATTTGTCCTGCCATCCTCTTTGTCCCACCCCATGTCCACATGGCTGTTTTCTACATCTGCAGGAGACGCAAGAGACATGGGTTTGATCCCTGGTTGAAGAAGAGAACCTCAAGTAGGAAATGGCAGCCTCCTCTAGTATTCTTACCTGGAAAATTCTATGGACAAAGGAGACTAACAGGTTACAGTCCATGGCAGGGTCACAAAGATTTGGCCACAACTGAGTGAGCACTCGGATTACACACACACAGTATTCTGTTGTATATATGTACCACATTTTCATTATCCATTCCTCCATTTTGGGGTTTTTAGGTTGTTTCTGTGTTCTGGCTATTGTAAATAGTGCTGCAGTAAATACTGGGTCTCATGTGTCCTTTTGAATTATTGTTTTCTTAACATATATGCCCAGTAGTAGGATTGCAGGATCATATGGTAGTTCTATGTTTATTTTTTTAAGAAACCTCCATACCCTTCTCCTCAGCGTCTGTACACTATTTACATTCCCACCAACCATGCAAGAGCATTCCCTTTTCTCTATACCCTCTTCAGCATCTATCATTTTTAGATTTTTTTTTATGGTGGTCATTCTCACAAGTGTGAGGTGATGCATCATCTTACTTTTGATTTGCATTTCTGTAATAATTAATAGTGTTAGGCAAAGAAAACACTAAAGTGCATTCAGAATATTTTTAAAAGCAACACCTGAGTTGAGGTTCAGAAACCAGAATACTATTCAATCAGTAACGTATTTAATTTTGATTTTGTCTTCAGGGAAAGTGTTGGCTCCACAATAATCCATAACGATATCTTTCTTTTGTTTAAGGATGCATTATGTTTTCCACTGCTGCATAATAGATTACCTCAAATTTAGCAGCTTAAAATAATACCTATTTACTACCTCCCACTACCATAGGTCAGAAGTCTTGGTATAATATGAGTCAACTGAATCCAATGCTTAGAACCTTACATGGCCAATATCAAAGTGTTAACAAGGCTGCATTCATTCTTAGAGGTTCTAAGAGTAAGTTTATTTTCAAGGTCATTTATGTTGATGATAACATTTAGTTCTTCATTGTTAAAGGACCAAGGCACCTACAATTTTCCCTTGTTTGCTACCATCCCTGGGCCGGTCTTTACTCCTAGACTACTCATGTTTTTTCGTTGTTGTTGTTGTTCTAGTCTTAATCAGTTTACACTGATGCGACAAAAATATCATAGACTGTGTGGCTTAAAAAACAGACAATTTTTAAAAATTAATTTATTTGGAGTATAGTTGATTCACAATGTTTTTAGGTCCTGCTGGACAGCAATGTGAATTGGTTACACATAAACATATATCCAGGCTGCAGTGCCTCCTTGAAAAAGCAAGAGAGTTCCAGAAAAAAAAAACATCTATGTCTGCTTTATTGACTACGCAAAACCTTTGACTATGTGGATTACAACAGATTGTGGAAAATTCTTCAAGATATGGGAATACCAGACTACCTGACCTGTCTCCTGAGAAATCTGTATGCAGGTCAAGAAACAACAGTTAGAACTGGACATGGAACAACAGACTGGTTCTAAATTGGGAACAGAGTAGGACAAGGCTGTATATTGTCACCAAGCTTATTTAACTTATATTCAGGGAACATCATGTGAAATGCCAGGCTGGATGAAGCACAAACTGGGATCAAGATTGCCAGCAGAAATATCAATAACCTCAGATATGCAAGTGACACTACACTTATGGCAGAAAGTAAAGAAGAACTAAAGAGCCTCTTGATGAAAGTCAAAGAGGAGAGTGAAAAAGTTGGCTTAAAACTCAATATTCAGAAAACTAATATCATGGCATCCAGTCCCATAAACTCATGGCAAATAGATGGGGAAACAATGGAAACAGTGACAGACTTTATTTTGGAGGGCTCCAAAATCACTGCAGATGGTGAGTGCAGCCAAGAAATTAAAAGATGCTTGCTCCTTTGAAGAAAAGTTATAACTGACCTAGGCAGCATATTAGAAAGCAGAGACAGTACTTTGTCAACAAAGGTCTGTCTAGTCAAGGCTATGGTTTTTCCAGTAGAGTCATGTATGGATGTGAGAGTTGGACTATAAAGAAAGTTGAGTGCTGAAGATTTGATGCTTTTGAACTGTATTGTTGGAGAAGACTCTTGAGAGTCCCTTGGACTGCAAGGAGATCCAACCAGTCCATCCTAAAGGAAATCAGTTCTGAATATTCATTTGAAGGACTGATGCTGAAGCTGAAACTCCAGTACTTTGACCATTGAAGAAAAGACTGATATGAAGAACTGATTCATTTGAAAAGACCCTGATGCTGGGAAAGACTGAAGGTGGGAGGAGAAGGGAATGACAGAGGATGAGATGGTTGGATGGCATCACCAACTCAATGGACATGAATTTGAGTTAGCTCTGGTAGTTGGTGATGGACAGGGAAACCTGGCGTGCTGCAGTCCATGGGGTCGCAAAGAGTCAGACAGGACTGAGTGACTGAACTGAACTGAAACTTATATCCATTCTTTTTTAGATTATTTTCCCTTGAAGGTCATTAGCGTATTGGTTAGAATTCCCTAATCTATACAGATTGTTTTTAGTTATCTGTTGTATATATAATTGTGTATACACATCAGTACCAATCTTCCAATGTATCCTTCTCCCACCTTTCCCCTTGAATGCTATAAGTTTGTTTTCTACATCTGTGACTCTATTTTTGTTTTGTAAAGAAGTTCATTTATACCTTTTTTTTTTTTTAGATTCCACATATAAACAGTATATGATATTTGTTTTTTTCTGCCTGACTTTGTTCACTTGGTATGCCAATTCCTCATTGTTTTGGAGAAACTGGGAAGTCCAAGATCATGATGAAAGAAATTCATTGTTTACTGAGACTGCTTCCTCATTCACAGAAATCATCTTCTCAGTATGTTGTCATGGAGAGGAAAAATGGTTGGAGGGCTCTCTGGGGTTTCCTTTATAAATGCATTAACCACATGTTTGAGGACTCTGCCCTCATAATGTAATCACCTTCCAAATGCTCCACTTCCTAAAACAATTGCATTGGGAATTAGAATCTCAACATATGAATTTAGGGCAGATGCAAGCATTCAGTCCATAATACTTCCTTTACTTTCCATGTGGCTTTCTCCAGAAATGATGGATCATGCTTTTTCCAGCTCAGAATATCTCTGACTACCCCTTTTGCTACATCTCTCCTATCTGTAGCTGGAGAAAGTTCTCTAAGGGTTCATGTGATTACATAGGACCCATTCTGATAATCCAGGAAAATCTTATGTTAAGGGTGTATAGCCATAATTTTATCTGCCAAGTCTTTTGTCATCTAATGTCACATGTTCACAAATTTCATGAACATTTGGGTTGGGGTTATAAAAATTAATGTGAGGGCAAGGGGATTTTCTTTTTAATTCTCTGTATTTCAACCACTCAGGAACAGTATGTGTATCTAACAATTTGATTTAATCACTGTTGTAATCTTTTATTTTCCCCTAATATTTTTAATTGTAAATTATCTTATAATTTTAATTGTGTATACTAAGGTAAGTGTCATTTGTCTAAATAGCAGTGTTTAAATAATTTTTATTCTAGATTTTGCTTAATGAAAAAATTTTTGAAAACCACTGTTCCTAGAATTTAGCATTTCTCAAACTATCTATAGTGAATTATCATTTTTTTTCTGAATCTATCCCAAATCTAAGCTTCAGTATATTACAATTAAAAAAAAAAGAATTGCTAATAAAAAAGTGAAACAAGAGAGGAGGAATACAAAATGGAAATTCAAATTTTAATTATTAGTTTTATTACACATACAATTAATCTCCCAAATTGCTGTAAAATATTATAAAAGCTTAGCTTCAATGTTTACACTTATTTTGTCTCTTACTAGAAATAATCATTTTGTACATTATCATTCTTCCACACAGCATACATTGAACTGGTCAAATATATTGGTAATTCTGGGATTAGAAAAAATGAACTTATATATAATAAACTCCAATCTATCACTTTCATGAGCTTAAAATTCTTGACTCATTCCAAACTATCAAAGTACACAAAGAAAGTGATATTTACTATTCTGAATTACAAACATTTTGAAATGTTTATAGCAGTGTTTCCCTACTTGGGTGAATTATAAAAAGGACAATCTTTAGGAAAAAAATAAAATCAGCCATTCAAGCACAGTTTTTTTTATTTTGAATCATGCCCCCGAAGCCTGTGCAGAAAGAACTGAACCACATCATGAGTCTTGGAGTGCCAGCACAGCATTGTGTTGACAATAAACTTGAAGGAGAATGAGGTCATTTTTCAGCCAGCTTCCAGAGATTGCCTTTTTAAAATTCTTAGTTCCCTAAGTGCAATAAATATCCATGTTTCCAGTCTCTATACTTGAAAAAAAAAATGTTCTACTGTGCACAGGAGATGATTTCTGTGTCAGAGTAGGGTAAAGAGAACACAACTTGCAAGGAATAAAACCTAACCATTAAAATGGCTTCAATGACAGGCACTTTTTTTTATGAGATTCATTTACTTATTGAAGACAATGATGCCCACATGGACTTTAAATAACCTAAAGGCTTTTCTGGAAGGAAAGAAGATGGAAAGTTGATATTATAGGAAAACTTTGAATGTGTTTTGTATAGAGGATACTGTGTTGCAGGAGTGATGAGAAATTATATATATATATATAATCTTTTAATCTTGCAGAGATAATTTCTATTTCTTTCTTTCTTTCTGTAGTTAGCAATCATAATACATGAGAAATTACATACAATGTAGATGCTTTATGATGTCAGTAGAATATACTAACTTATAATGAACTTTTTTTCCTCTATTAATATTTTTAACATCAATGTTAAGATGTTATAAAACTTGATTGAGCCCAGACCATACACGTATTGAATTCACATATCTAGATTCAGGTCAGTCTCTTGACGCATTAAACTATTATTCCACAGCATTAAATTAACATTATGAAGCACAGAAATCATCTTATATAGCTATTATATTCAAGGCATTGTGCTACCTTTTAAGAAATAATATAAATCTGAAGCTTTTAAGGACCTCATATATTACTGGAGAAGTATGAAGAATTTTAGTAGGACTTGTATATGTATTTAGTTCAGTTCTGTTCAGTCGCTCAGTCATGTCCGACTCTTTGCGACCCCAGGAATTGCAGCACGCCAGGCCTCCCTGTCCATCATGAACTCCCAGAGTTCACTCAGACTCATGTCCATCACGTCAGTGATGCCATCCAGCCATCTCATCCTCTGTCGTCCCCTTCTCCTCTTGCCCCCAATCCCTCCCAGCATCAGAGTTTTTTCCAATGAGTCAACTCTTCGCATGAGGTGGCCAAAGTACTGGAGCTTCAGCTTTAGCATCATTCCTTCCAAAGAAATCCCAGGGCTGGTCTCCTTCAGAATGGACTGGTTGGATTTCCTTGCAGTCCAAGGGACTCTCAAGAGTCTTCTCCAACACCACAGTTCAAAACCATCAATTCTTCGTGCTCAGCTTTCTTCACAGTCCAACTCTCACGTCCATACATGACCACTGGAAATACCATAGCCTTGACTAGATGGACCTTTGTTGGCAAAGTAATGTCTCTACTTTTGAATATGCTATCTAGGTTGGTCATAACTTTCCTTTACACAAACATAATTTATGTTATATATAATTATATAATATTTTAATACTAAAATATAACACATAAATATTGTGAAGTCACAAGTAAGGAAATAATTATTAAGCTTAGATAGGATATCAGTAAAATGTGAGAAAATTAGGTGGCATATAAATTAGATATCAAGGCATAAGCAAAATTTGGACAGATACATGGAAACTTTTAAAACAGAGAAACTTAACCAAAGGCTACTGCCTTGTAGACACACATGTCCACCTTGCTGAAAAATACATCCCACAATTATGAAGGTCCTAATGTCCCATACTTATCACATTGCCCATTAAATGGTCTAAAGATTAAAAAAATAGATCATAAAATAGAAGCTTTGGGAGAAGTATGTGGTTTTGAGTTCACTTGATCTTATGTAAAGCTTAACCTCTCCTTTCTAGAAGCTCAGGGATAAAGGTCATTCATCTTGCAGTGGTTAGCTAAAGTTTGGGGATTTAAATTCTTTATTAACCAAACTTAGAAAATTTTGGTATCTGCATGATTCATTTTCCAGCTGAATTCTTAAGATCATTGTGTCTCTTACCATACATTTACAACAGAATAAAAACCAAATTGTGTTATCTACTATGTTCTTCTCTATTGGATTAATTTTAAAAGCCCCTAGAAAATATTCATTTTTCTGAATTAATTAAATTTATAGTGCAGAATCATTTTAACTAACCAATTAAAGAATTTTAAATTTTGAAATGATCGCAAAAGTGCTTAAGCTCTATTCTAACAGAAATATTTTTTCTTTGGGTGAATTGAATAAGTGAAATATAAGTAATTTCTGAATACAATAGATATGCATTATTCATATAGTTAGATAAAATTGTTTTTGGAATTTTAACAAAGAAATTTTTAAATCAACTTCACATCTCAATTTGAAATCAGATGTAAGTAATTTCTAAAAAGAATGTTTTAGCTACATGGAATTTAAAAAAACAATTGATCAATAAATCAAATTAAACCAAAAGAAAGGAAAACAGAAAAAAGGAAGTTTAAAATCTTATGTCCTTATCACACTTGTTCCAAACAATCAAAGTAAAAAATATATGAACCAAAATTAGTTTCTCAGGAAATTTTCTTAAATTTTCACTAAAATTGACTTTTTTTTTTAGTTTAGAAAAAGGAGCACCAAAAAAAAAAAAAAAAAAGAAAGAAAGAAAAAGGAGCACCAAACTGAAAGCTAAGAACTTAGAATCATGTATACATTAGATTTCAAAAATAAATGCTAATGAAAATACATTTTGGAGATAAGCAATGTTAGTAGATAAATTTTTTTAAATATTCATTAATTATTTAATGCTTAAGTGTTTACTAAATGAATAATAAAATACCAGCAGAAAGAGGTTCATGTTTTCCCACACCAGTTTATTTTACCTAAAGAACATTCAGAGGTTACAGCACTATACCCACATAAATAAAAGACATTTTATGAAATTCAATGTCCTCATGAAAGAGCACATAAAAAATTTTTTGGTTTCTACTTGAGAACAACAAGCAATGATGTGCATTTGTGTGTGTATGCATATACATATACAAAAGTATGTATGTATGCCTTTACATATATATTAATGTATGTATCTATCCCTACATTTTAAAAGAGTGGTAATAGAATGTAAAGGTTAAGAAATATGATTTTAAAGATTTGGAACTGACTTTAATTAACATATCTGCTAGTGGCACTGGTTTGCATTCATCAGTAAAGATAGTAACTCAACTTGTGACATGCTGTTATAGTACCAGGTATATGTAAATTAGGCTGAACAAAAGTTTTATTTTGAGTAATAGTTGCCATAGAATTCTGTGATTATTACTAATTCTTATTACTTCATGAATATAATGATATTTTTGTGACTTTCCTAGAGACTAAACACATGTGTAAACCCCTTTAGGGACCCAGATACAAAAGTAAGTTTGGAGTGAATTTGACAGACCAACTTGTCACATTCCACTCCCTGCTCAAACATACTCTGCTTTAGCTCAGGAAATCTATTTTATTGTGTGCTCACTGAAGGAAATAAATTAATTTTTACTTAAAAAAAAAACAACTAGGAGATATATAAATGGGACAGGGCATAACTTAACTGCCTATTGAACAGAAGCTATCCTCAGGGAAGGTTTTGTTTTCTTCACTGTATCTTATGTAGCTTGAATGCTTTCTGAAGTATGATAATTACTGAGATTTCTTCTTTCCTCATAGTTAATGCCTCAGGATTGCTGAACTATTTCCACAGAGGACACTGTAGTCCTGAGGTTTTGCTGTGTACAAATAATTAGGCCCTTCATTTCTTTATCTATAATTCTGAAACCCAGAAAATACTAAACTTGAAACATTTCTCACAACTTACTGGGATCCCCCAGTGGCCCAGGGGTAAGGAATCTTTCAGGAATACAGAAAATGTAGGATATGTGGGTTTGATTCCTAGGTGGGAAAGATCCCCTGGAGGAGGTAATGCAACCCACCCCAGTATTCTTGCCTGGGAAACCCCAAGGATAGAGGAACCTGGTGGATTAAGTTCATGGGTTTGCAAAGTGTAGGACCCAACTGAGCGACTGCACACACACACACACACACACACACACACACTTTAGGGAGGACATCTTGACCTAATCTAAGTTGGGACTTTAAATATTGTCTACATTAATCATACTTACTGAGTGGGGACATTTATTTGTTCTTTAAGAATTAATGTGTTTGATTAATGTGGTTGTGCTTCAGAAACTATAGGGGAATGTTGTACAATATAGAACAATATTGCCTTTTAAAAACTCTAAAATTCCTAATGTAAAAATAAATTTTGGAATTCAGCTCAGTTCTGATATAAAATGAGCTTGGAAATAGTCATTATTGTTCTTATAAAAAGACAAATTATACAAATTAAAAATCACAAATCCATCAGAGAACTGAGGTCACAGGGCAAGCCACCACTTCAAATTTTGAAGAGAAGCACACCCAGTAGGTCACAGCCAACATGTGAGTAGTACCTGGAGCAGAAGGCACTAGAACTATAGACTGGGAGGGACACCTGAATAGAAATTTAGGCAAAATTGGTAGAGGCCAAGTGGCTTCCCTGGTGGCTCAGACAGTAAAGAATCCACCTGAAATGCTGGAGACCCAACGTTACGGTTCAGCCAGAATCCCTGGAGAAGGGACTGGCTACCCACTCTAGTATTCTTGCCTGCAGAATTTCCTGGACAGCAGGAGCTCGGCAGGCTACAATCCAGGGGGTCGCAAAGAGTCGGACACGACTGAGGGGCTAACTCTGTCACTTTCTTTATTTCAAATGAGAAATACTTTCAAAGTGAAACTTTCTGATTGGAGTTTCCGTGAGGTTCTCAGATTTTTCTAGTTACTATGGAAAACCTGCAAGTTCTCATGGTGAAGATCTGAGAAAAATCCTGTTGTTGCTTTGGCAAGAAGCAAGGAAGAAAGTGAACGTCTGATTCTTTGAGATCCCATGGACTATATAGATCATGGAATTTTCCAGGCCAGAATACTAGAGTAGATAGCCATTCCCTACTCCAGGGGATCTTCCCAACCCAGGAATTGAACCCAGGTCTCTATAACAACAGTTTACCTCCCAAAGGAAGATTTGCCTGACCTTTATCCAGCCCCAGGAAATGGCATCCATCCACCACTGCTCTCCATCCTTACATCTGACTTGAATTTGGATCCCTGAGTGTGTATTCTTTAGCTATACATATTATGTTTCTGCCTTGATTTAGATTCACATGTAAATACTATCCTCCTATACATAGTCTTATGCAATATCTACCATTGCACATTTTAGATTTATAAATATTTTAATATAGCTATTGTTAATCTGTGTAATTATGTTCTATGAATTATAATTTTCTGTTCTTCCTTCGATAGATATTAGGATATCTTCCTAGCCAGGAAAAAAGTGAATTAAATTAACAATTAGAACTCATTATATATTTTATAAAATGTTCTAAAATATGACTGCTTAATTTATTTTTTAATATAGCAAGACCAAGTTATAGATGTTGAATGATTTAAAAAAAAAAAAATAGAAAGGGATTTTATGGCCCTGACTTGATCCTGTGCACAGAAAGGAATTTGGCCTAACCCTGGTTGGACCCACTAGGTTTGCTGTGGGGTCAGACATGGCCTAGAATGGCCAAGCTCCAGGCTCCAACAAGCCCCTTCCACTTCCTCCACAGCTTATGTAACTGAGATGCCTTTCTACTTTAACAGAAATATTAGGCAGAAATATTTCTGGCTCGCCTCCCTGCCCCCATCCTAACTTAGCATTCCAGGTTGTCAGAAAACCAGTTCACCTTAGATACAGAGCACTCTACAGGTTTTGAGTGGTCAGTTGAGGCCCTCAGGACACTAGTCCTCACAGTTAGAGCTGCAGAGCCCTACAGAGCCATGGAGGATGGCATGGCCATGGCCACCTTATCAATTTTCCAACTGGTCTTGGAGCTCCAGAGGGGTGCTCTGCTGGTGATTGCAGGAAGCTTGAGACATGCGCCAGGTCTCCCTGACACTCCCTGGGAGATCCTAGTATGCACTATAATGTAGTTTTAATAGTAAAGGGACTTTGCATTGTAAGAGTGAAGTTGCTAGATACAAAGGATTCTGCCCACCATGAAGTCTGTAGAGAATATAGTGACAATACTGAACCAATGACAAGAGCTAAAGAAGCCCTTTGGCCTCCCAGGTTGGAGCTCCAGTCCTCCCATGTCATAAAACTTGTGCTTGTCTGCACTGAATATAAAACACAAAATACAGAAACCTGTAAAACTCATCATTTCTGAGCACTGTGGACTTTCTGCAAAAGATACAGAAGAGCCAGCTTACTCAACTTCCCCAAGTGACTCATGGGAAACCCATCTTAACTGCATCAGAGAAAAATAGAGGACAAATTCAGAAGAAAATAATGAATACTATGAACAAAAATATTCATTTTCCAGAAAGTCTGGAAATTCCCAACCAAGAAATTACAAGATGGAAGCAGAGAGTCCAGAAAAAAGAGAATGAGAAAAAAGACTGGAGTAGTCAAACACAGAAACGGAACAAATCCTGAATGATAAAGTCAACCAACTAACATCAATGGCTGAACCCATGCTGAAAACCACCCTTTTGCTTGACCTCCTTAGAGATCATGTGGATGATGGAAACTTGAAAGCCCAGCAGTAGAGAGAAGCCGGAAATGGCTATTAATGGATCCATTCTTAGGCCAGAAACTGATACGAACGTGTCATTGATGATGCTGACTTCAAAGTGTTCCTTCAGAGTCCTGAAAAGAAGCAGTAAGAAATAGCCCAACAACTGTGGGAGGAAGAGCAAATGAATGGAGACAGGACAAATATCCAGTCTCCACACAGAAGCATCTCTTCACTGTGAGAATTCCTAGCTAGAAAGAAATTCGGCAGCTGAGGCTGAAGCTGAGAATTCTGCCTGAAGTGCATGAAGATCATTGAACACAACTTCACAAAAATTGTTTAAAGAGAAGATCTAATGCTTAGAAGAAAACAAGCAAAGAAATAAATAAACTTCCCAGCATGTGTAGAAACATGAAAGCCAAAGTTTTATCAGAATTCCAACCTCTACAAGAAGATGGCAAAACCTGGGCAAAGAGTTGAAAGAAGTACTTCCTACCATTGAAAGGAGATCTGTGTCAGTGAGAAAGACCTCAAGACTGCTGGGTGGCAGCTGTGTTGACTGAAGGAAGATCCAAAGAGCTAAGGCAAGCAAATGAACACGATGGGCAGATGCTAGCTAAGGTTGAGTCCAAGTTCCAGTCTTTTCCAAGAGACCATTTTGCGCCTGCTGCTGCACTTGCAACTCATAGAGGCCTCAAGTGTTAGGAGATCCCTGGTGTTATGAGCCCACCTTGGGAGCAGGAAGGTCACAAACTGAGGTCTTGGGGACCTGATGTCACCTTCGGGTTTGACTCAGCTGCCACAGAAGCTAGGTTGAGAACACCCAGAACCATAGCACACAATTGCCTGAGTTTTCTTTTTAACGTAATTTGAATGTTTCTGTTTTTATTTTGGCTACTGTTACTCATTTGATTGCTATTATTGAATTAGATAAAGCAAGATAAGTTGTAAGAGTTTTTTCAAATGAAATTGTATTAAATATAGTTTCTTTGAATAGTTCGTGTAAGTCCTTAGATCATCTTGAATAAGATACTGTAAGTTGTATTTTGATTAAATCAAAATTACTATTAAGCCAAATGACATATGACATAAATAGAGATGCTTAAAATAATAAAGCCATTTATATATGCTATGGGCTATAATTAAAAATCTGGACAAGTAACCTACTATTTGTCATAATTAGGTTGGCTTTAAGAACCAATGTAATATTAAAAAAATACAAATCGCAGACATCAGAAATTATATCGATTTAGTTCTAAAACCACTGATTAATTTGGAGGAGTTTACATTTTATACTCATTTTTTTTCATATTTTAACCTTTTATATTTGTTTAAGATAACATTTGTTGTCTAAACAACTCAAAATTTTACTTAGTGAAAATAAGTGTTTATACTTTGTGCAATCACACTACAGACACACACCACAATTCAAATAAAGGGTACTTTAATTATTATTTCAGTACCTAAAGAAAATGCAAAAATAAGAGAGATTCAAATATGAAAATAACTTTAAAATATATAATAATTAAAAATATTCGTATCATTACACAGAAGAGGTGAGTTGCCTGATATATCAAATAAGATTCCAAATAGAAACACTTCATCTAATGATGCAGAAGAAGAGACTGAGATGAAGGCTGTTTCTGAGCTGTGAGAGGGATGATAGAAGGACCAAATATGGTGGGGTCCCAGCTGCTAGCAACAGAGAAGCTGTTCTCATTCCTGGTCCTGGAGGAGGGAGAACTGTTAGCCCAGTGAGGAGCTGTCAAGGGAACAGGGGAAACTGGCCCCAGTGTCCTCCTGTCCTTCCATTACTGCTGGTGCAGACACCAATAAAAAAATGGGTAGTGCAGCCAGGGAAGTTGGCTTTAGACGAACAGCAGGTCGGAACAGAGCCGGAGGACTTGAAAAAATTTGGAGAATAACCAGCACACTTGACTCCATCTGAGCCAGAGAGAGAGAGAGAGAGTGTGTGAGAGTGTGTGTGTGTGTGTGTATACACGTGCACTATTGACTTCATGCCTGTCCATTTGTTTAGTGAATAAGTTTCTTTAGGAGGGGCAGGAGAATGACATATCAGGCACTTTGTTTCTACGCCCATATGTTGTCAGGATCATAGGCATTGTCGATCACCTGTGGCATTATGTCATCATCAAACTTTTGGCAAAAGCAGGCCTGGTTCAGATATCTTGAGACAGGTGGTTCACTAAACACTGCCTGTCTCAATTCTGGAAAATCTTCACTTTCATGTCAAGTCAGGGTATGCTGCTTTCTTTAGGATTGTCATGTGAATCCGAGAGTCTATTCTTTCATGTTTGGTGGCACAGGGATTGATTAGCAGTACCTGATAGGAGATTCTCCAGTGTGATTGAAGAGGTTCTTCTAGAGGTATTTTTTTCTTTTTTTCCCCAATGACAAAATCTGCTGATTACAAGTAAGATATTTAAGGTCTTCGTCTCCCAAGGGCACAGTATGATAAGATTGCTCTATCAAAACACTGTTATTTTTAATAGAAGATGTTAGGCCTTTCAATAGTGGAACATCTCCTTTTACCAGGTGTAGTTCAAAAGAAGCAAGAAATAAGTGCATTAGGCAATCTGTGACTATTTCAATGGATGAGAATGTATGACTTCCAAAAGGGGTGGTTATGAGATTTTAAAGGACTGATGGCAATATTTTTGTCCAAGGAATTTGGAGAGTTTCTACAAATTTTGCCATTTTAATCTTAATAATGTCTTTAATGTTTTACCCCAAATCAGAGTATTTAAGGGTAGTAAGCACAGTAAAAGTATTGTAAAATCCATCTTACAGCACAAAGTTGTCTAAGATTTGGTCAGAAAGTGTATTTCTCAATAATTATAAAGTTCAAGAGGTATTCCCCAGGTAGGACTATGTTTCCCAAAGGACTTTAGCCAAATGGGAAACAGTAGCTTATCTGCAAAGGCAGGCTTCCATTCAGTGTGAAAACATACAGACCATGAGTAAAATATATGTATATTCATTAGAATGAGGAAGCTGTATGAAATCCATTTACCAGACCTTGAATAGTCTGTTAGGCGGGTTAAAATGCCCAGGGGCATCATGAACAGGCTTCCCTGCTTGGACAATGGGACAAGTGAGGTAGGCACTTGTATAACCATGTTAATATTTTCCCACCAATACTGATTCATGAAGACTATCATTTGGTCAGTAGACCTATGGTCTAATGAATATACAGTGATAAAAAGTAGGGAATTTTAGCATGGGTTATTATTTAATCCTAACCAGAGCCATCTCTTTTTATCAAACCAACAATTTTTGAATTTCCACTACTGTTGTTTCTTTTCTGAGGCCTGTCGTTGGGCTTCTCTAGCCAATTTTTCTAAATTATCATTTGGGGAAATATCCATTTGGGCAGAGGTTTGGCTGCTCTTGCTCCCTTTTAGGGTGACATTTCTTGCAGAAATATCAACAAAATGATTCCCTTGAACCTCCAGAGATTCAAGTTTACAATGCTCCAAACTTTTGCCAGCTACAATGGAAGATATATGTATTTTATCCAATAATTGCTAAATGTGGGGCCATTTTAAATTTTATTTCCTTTGGAAGTAAGGAAGCGATGTTGCTTTTCACAGCATTGCAAAATACTGAGATACCCCAAAAGCATATCTACTATCAGTATAAACATTGACCCTTTTGTTTTTGACTAAAGTACAAGTCCATATAAAAGCATGTGCCTGAGTGCTAAGTCACTTCAGTCATGTCCAACTCTTCACAACCTTATGATCTGTAGCCAGCCAGGCTCCTCAGTGCATGAGATTCTCTTGGCAAGAATATAAGAGCATATAACTCAGTTTTTGGGGGCTAAAATAGCCATAGGTAAGCATGTTGCCTCAACAACATTAAAAGGAGCTGCAACAGCATTCCCAGCACAGTATTTGCCATTGTAACTCTTTTCTTTTCTTTTTTTTTTTTTGGTTGATGAATCTTAGTTCCCCAACAAGGAATTGAACCCTCAACATGGAGTTCTAACCACTGGACCACCAGGGAAGTCCCATTTTCACCTTTTAAAAAGAACCATCAATGAACCATGAGAAGTCAGTCATGCAGAGGAATTTCCTGTAGATCATTACAAGGATTCAGGAGATGGCCTTCAGAATTTAGCAGCTGGTGACACAATGGATGAAAGAAGCCAGGTTGCCTGAGCTCAGTCATATCCAGCTCTTTGTGACCCTATGGACTGTTACCTGCCAGGATCCTCTGTCCATGGGATTATCCAGGCAAAAATACTGGAGTGGGATGCCATTTTCTCCTCCAGGGGATCTTCTAGACCCAGGGATTGAGCCCACATCACTTATGTCTCCTGCATTGGCAGGTGAATTCTTTACCACTGAGCCACCTGGAAAGCAGGCAGATTCTTAACCACTGTACCACTAAAGAAGTCAAACTTTGGTGTTTCTTTAGCCATCCATAGTTATAGTTAAGTTTAAATGAAATCATGTTGTTTAACTTTCTTGTTAGGATATTAGGTGATTTTTTAAATATCCTAATTCTCTCTGGAAAAGTTTGACCTGAAGTGAGCAATTGATTTTGTGACCATATATTTTTTATAACTTGAACAGTTATCATTAATGTGCAGGCAGAAACCAAGCACCCTTCCAATTGTCTAGGACACAGTGTCATGATGTTCATCTTTGCTCTTTGTCAGAGCTAGGAGATGTAGTGGTGAGAGCAGGGTTGGATGCACCTTCATCCCATGCATATAACTGTACGGTTTCATTCTTGCCTTGACCATCTCATGAAATAAACAATCTACTCTGACTTCTGGCAGGAGATTGACAGAAGGAAGTATGGTGAACTGGGGCCCAGTAGGATAGACAATGACTAGATTAACAGTGATCCAGGGAAGCCAGACTTGTGGTTTGCACTGGAATCTGGTAGCTGAGAATGAGAAAAAACAGAAAGTTTAAAGGAAGTATGGAGGATGTAGAGGTGATGAATAAGGGAGTCAGGAGGGGTCTGCAGGCCCCTAGACTCAGCAAGCTAATATACAGATAAGACATTATGTACTGACACTGGGGACTCTGGAGAAAACTGAGTTACCCATGGCTCACTTCCCAAAGGACAGACATAAATCTGTGACCTGTGGCCTTCCCCTGGAAACGGCCATGTCCTAGGCTAGTATTAGTCTGTGGTGGAAAAGAACTTCTGAGAGGGGGATTGGGAAAAGCATTGCTTGCATGTTGTACATCAGCTTTGCTAGGCTATTCGTGCCCTCCTGTCTATGCCTGACCTGAAACTTGGCCAGAAATGCCACCATCCACTTCATCTTTCCCACACTCCTACCCTATAATTATCTAAAGATTCTCACTCTTCATTTCTCTGCTGAGACATGGACATCACCTGGAAGCAACACAGAGCATCAGAACCACCCCGCCAAGACCTGATGAGTCAGGATCTGCTTTGCAACAAGATCTCCAAGTGATTGATACAACCTTTTTAAACTGTAAAAAGCACTGAGATAACTCCTACTCATCCTTTACTATTTAGCTCAGAGACCATGTTCTCCACAGAGCCCTAACCTCCCACCCCACACCCAACCTGCTGCAGGGACAGTTAGAGCCTGGCATGGTGCCATCAATGAGTGCACAGTCCACGTTCATGACCACTTCTCTTTCATGGGCCTTTCTCTTGCACTGGTTGGGCACTGCAGTGGAGTAAAATTAATGTTCATTTTGGTATCTGCAAGAGTGGCATTATAGACTGAACTCTTTGTGTCTCTCCTTCACCTGATCACCTGAGCCTTGAGGAGGGGCAGACACCATGTGCAGTGCCAACGGACATGCCTGCTTCACGTGCTTCTGCTCGTAAATCAGGATTCCACTGGCTGTAATGTGTGCTAAGTCACTTCATTCACGGCTGACTCTTTGTGACCCTATGGACCATAGCCCGCCAGGCTCCTCTGTCCATGGGATTCTCCACGAAAGAATACTGGAGTGGGTTGCCATTTCCTTCCCCATGCCTAGTTGACTTTTCTCCTGAAAATAATTTACTGTCTTTACTGCCCTGTACGAACAAGGTTATTAAAACATGCTAAGAGTCATTCTCCATTCCTCTTTAATGACCTCACAACTTAGCCCTGTCTGTCCTCACCCTGGATCCATGTGATGACCACCTCAGTGCCAGGCCCCAAAGCTTCATACAGACACCTGGGAAGCACCTGATCAAAGGGCGCACTCACTCTCCCACTCCGTATTCCACCCTCTCCACAACCAGACAAATCTGAGTAGTATATACATCATGCCATGCCCCCAGACATCAACCCTCTCCCTCCAGGATTAAAACCTGGCGCCCCTACACTGCAGTAGAGACAAGTCTCTCCCTGGCCTCTACCCAGCTCCCCTCTTCCCTGTGACCTTAGCTCAGTTTCTACTGCCCCAGAAACTCAGCTCTCAAACAATTTATTTTATTTATTTTTTTATTGACATATAGTTTCTTTGTGTTAGTTTCCTTTGTACAACAAAATGAATTACCTATGCGTGTGTATATGTATATGCTGCTGCTGCTGCTAAATCGCTTCAGTTGTGTCCAACTCTGTGCGACCCCATAGACGGCAGCCCACCAGGCTCCCCCATCCCTGGGATTCTCCAAGCAAGAACACTGGAGTGGGATGCCATTTCCTTCTCCAATGCATGAAAGTGAAAAGGGAAAGTGAAGTTGCTCAGTCGTGTCCAACTCTTAGAGACCTCATGGACTGCAGCCCACCAGGCTCCTCTGTCCATGGGATTTTCCAGGCAAGCGTACTGGAGTGGGTTGCCATTGCCTTCTCTGATATATATATATATACCCTAGCTATACGTGTGTGTGTGTGTGTGTGTGTGTATGTATATGTTTGTATATATATATTCCCTCCTTCATGGATCTCCCTCTCCCGATCCCACCCACCTAGAGTGAACCTAGAGTCTGTCAAACAGAGTGAAGTAAGTCAGAAAGAGAAAAAAATATTGTGTATTAATGCATATATGTGGAATCTAGAAAATAATGCAGATGAACCTATTTGCAGGGCAGGAATAGAGCCTCAGGAAATTTAGACTTCCTATTCTCCCTACCTATATCTCCCTACTAGAGGTCATGCCCTCTAACCTCCCAGGAAAATCTTCTTTTTGTTAGACATCAACATAAATATCACTTCCTGGGTTTCAAATTACCCATCACCCTTATTGGATTTGTCTGAAAAGCAGATAACATCATCCTTTCTTTGCTTTTTATTATCTGACATTGCCCCTCACTAAAATATAATCTTTGAGTCCACAAGACTCATTAGTTCTGGAGATTTTTTTCATCTCTGCTTCACAAACTTCTAGAATAGCACTGTAGACATTATAGAAGCTCCATAGACCTTTGTTAAATATATGGATATGAATGAAGACAATGAAACACACACATACTTTGGATCAAAGAGAGTCAATTGTTCTGGCTACTCTCTGAATTCTTTTGAGCTTTCTGTCTGGTTTGCTCGAACTAGCCAAGCTCTCTGGGAGGCGGCTTATTCCTCCTGCAGGAAACAAGAGGACTGGGCGACAGAGACTAGGAGCAGATTACCTGCCACCCTGACAGCCCCCCACTGGGTTCTGATGACATCTCTTCCCTCTTCTTTCTACAGGTGTAGAAATGGAAGCAGTGTTTAACTTACCAGCACCTGGTACCTTCCCAACCTGTGTCCTTCTCATCCCTGACACAGCTCTGAACCAAACTCATCTTTGTCTCTTTATCTGCAGCATTTGAATGGAGTGTTTCTAATTGGAATCTCTTCTGAATCATCAGAAGAAACTACCTCTTTTCTGGATAAATGATTCAATAATCTATTTGTAAATACAAATTATACACACACTTTTTTTTCCTTATTCATTTACTTTTTACTTAAATAATTAAAAAATTTTTGCAACTCTATTTTTATATTTTTCAAGTACTCACAAACAATTAAGAGGTATTAGTCAGGCAGGAGGAGAAGGGGACGACAGAGGATGAGATGGCTGGATGGCATCACTGACTTGATGGACGTGAGTCTCAGTGAACTCCGGGAGTTGGTGATGGACAGGGAGGTTTGGCGTGCTGCAATTCATGGGGTCGCAAAGAGTCGGACACGACTGAGCGACTGATCTGATCTGAGTGTTTGCCTTGTGGGGTGTGTGTGTATGTGTGTGTGTGTTTGCCTTTAAGATAAAATATTTTCATTTTGACTAATAAGCTTTAGAATTTTAAGAAATAAACAATCTTAAATAAAATATCAAAGATTAATAAAATAGTACAAAACAAATAAGTGATTCCAAAACTGAAAAAGTAATTCCAAAATTCCAATCTATGAATTTATTAAACTAATCTTAGAATTTGGGGATCTAAAACACAAGTTTAGTAACAAACTAATGAAATATTATGTAGTTTGAATGGAGTCAAGTTTTGTTTAATTTTTTTTTTTTTGCATTTTTAAAGCAACCAAAATTTATTCAAGTAAATATTAGATTAATTCTAAAGATTTGTTATATTAGCCGTGCTTTACAGATAATTTGCTCAAATGTCTTTACTTATATCAAACTTACAAAATGGTTATAAGGGTCATTTAATTTGAATCAAAATATAATACTTAAAATATATGATGCCAAAGGATCCATGGGGAACTTCTATGTTCCTGGAAATTGTATTAATATTATCAAATCTATTTTACAGATTACTACCATAAAGCTACCATAAAGTTAAAATTCTATACTAATAAGAGTAATGATGACAAGCTTAACTAACAAGAGGTTAATCAAAATTACTTTAACAGAAATGTATGCACATGTTGAACTAAAGTTATGGGTGTCCAGGGACACTATTCTGAGTCAAACTTGACAGTGACCCTAGATCCTTCAGTATTCATAGCATGACTTTCTTGCTTTCTGGTGATCCGGAAGACACAGGGGATCCCCTGATATTTCTGGGCCTATGTTGGCTGTAAGTGGAGCGGTAGGCTGGAACTTGGACCCAGTCTTGATCAGCATCTGCCTGTTGTTCTCAATTTTTTTCCTCAGCACCCACCAGTCTTGAGCCCTTTCTCACTGACACACATCTCCTTTCCATGGTAGGAAGTGTTTCCTTTCAATTCTTTGCCCAGGCCTTCTGCCATCTTCTTATAGAAGTTGCAGTACTGATATGTAGCTTTGGCTTTCATTTTTCTACACTTGCTGGGAAGGTTTTTTTTTTTTTTTTTTTCCCTGCCATTTTCTAAGCATTACATTTTCCCTGCACACAATTTTTGTGAAGTTGTGTTAAATGATCTTCATGCACTTCACGCAGAATTCTCAGCTTTAGCCTCAGCTGCCGAATCTCTTTCCAGCTGAGAATTCTCACACTGCAGAGACATTTCTTTCATGTGAGACTGGATATTTGTCCTGGAAGCTCTTCATTCATTTGCTTTTCTTCCCACAGTTGTTGGGCTATTTTTTGCTGTTTCTCTTCAGGACTCTGAAGGAACACATTGAAGGCAGCATCATCAACAACATGTTCTTATCAGCTTCTGGCCTATGGGTGAATCGATCAATGGGCATTTCCAGCCTCTCTCTACTGCTGGGCTTTCAAGTTCCCATCATCCACGTGATCTCTAAGGAGGTCAAGCAAGAGGATGGCCTTTAGCAGGTGTTCAGCCTCTGATGTTAGATGGTTACATTTATCATTCAGGATTTGTTCCATTTTTGTGTTTGACTGTTCCAGCCTTGTTTTCTCCTTCTCCTTTTCCTGCACTCTCAGCTTCCATCTCACAATTTCTTGGATGAATATTTCCGGACTTTCTGGAAAATGAGTGTTTTTGTTCATATCATTCATTATTTTCTTCTGAAGTTGTCCTCTATTTTTCTCTGACACAGTTAAGATGAGTTTTCCATGAGTCGCTTGGGAAAATTGAGCAAGTTGGCTCTTCTGTGCCTTTTGCAAAAAGTCCTCAGTTCTCAGAAATGATGACCTGTTCATCATTGCATTCAGTGTGGACAAGCACAAGGTTTGCAACCGGGGGGGACTGGCCTCCACCCCTGGTGGCCTGAGGGCTTCTTTAGCTCTTGTCATGGGTTCAGTATTCTCACTACATTCTCTGAAAATCGCCTTGTGGGCAGAACACGTTTTGTCCAGTGACTTTACACTTTTTAAAATGGTAAATCCCTTTACTATCAAAACTAGTATCACAGTGCATACCAGGATTTCCCAGGAAATATCAGGAAGATCAGGAATGTGTCTCAAGCTTCCAGCAATCACCGGCAGAGCACTCTTCAGGTGCTCCATGACCAGCTAGAGAGTAGACCTGATGGCAATCAATAGTCCTTCATGGCTGTGTAGGGCTCCACAGCTCTGCCTCTGAGGACCAGTGTCCTGTGCTCCTCAGCTGACCACTTAGAAGCTTACAGAGTGTTCTGTATCTATGTTAACTGGTGCCTGACAATCTGGAATGTTCAGTTAGGCTGAGGGAGGGGAAGTCAGCCATGTTTTAGGAAACATTTCTCCCTAACTTTGCTTATAAAATAGAAAGACATGTCAGTTGTATAAGCTGTGGGAACATGGAAAGGACTTGTTGCAGCCTGGAGCTTGGCCATTCTAGGCCATGTCTGGCTCTACAGCAATATAAAGCTTCCAGGCAGAAGCAAGACATATTTCTTTTCCATCACACAAATAAGTCAGGGCTGAGTGGTAAGGCCATGTCTCGATGGTGAGGTCCCTTCTTCTAATTTAACATTTCTTTCTGTTGTATAGAAACTGCCCAAGGTTCAGACCTCTCTGAGGCTACCTCTCTCCTTGAGTTTGATTACTATGGGCAGGCAAGGATCTATGGTGAATTTTAAGATATTCAATGTCTAAAATGGTATACTGTTGTGCTTGGCACAAAGCATGTGCTTAATAAATGACAGCCATCCCTGGGATAAAGCCCACTTGGTCATGGTGTATGATCTTTTTAATGTGTTGTTGGATTCTGATTGCTAGAATTTTATTAAGAATTTTTGCATCTATGTTCATCAGTGATATTGGCCTGCACCAGTGGCGGATGCACGTTATGTATGGCAAAACCAATACAATATTGTAAAGTAAAAAAAAAAAAAATAATAATAATAATACATTTTTTTAAATAAATAAATAAATGAAAGTCAATTTAATGTAATAAAATAAACAAGCAAAACTAGAAGAAATTGTAAGTTAGCATCTATCTGAACAGGATATTAAAAGGAATAAAAGTAGTCCACAAAGACAGAGAAAAAATGATCAGATTTTGACCACATAAAAATTCAAATTGTACAGGGCATATTAAGAAATAATATACAAAATTAAACATAAGAATACTTTACATTATATATATATATACACATATATACACTGCATAACTGGTTACCATTTGTAATGTATATAGAAGAAAATGAAAAACTTAAATTCAAGGTTAAAAAGTACAAAGAATCAAGAATATCACTATGCACAAAAGTGAAATTAAAAATTAAAATTTTAATTATGAAACTACAAATAATTTGAAAATTATTTATACTAATTTTTCATCATGATATTCTAAATTGAGTATTCTCGTTCTACTGTTAGAAGAGCTAATTGGTACAAACACTCTGGAATGCTTCTGCTAAAGTTTATCAAGAACCTTAAAAGTCTTACATTTGACATAACTGAGCATAAGAACTCCAGTTAAAAGAAAACAGATGAAGTATATAATCAATATCTGGACCAAATTTGTTTTCTATTTGCTGCAAATATTGATGTTTATTGCAGAATAACTTGTAATAGCAGAAACCTGGAAACATCACTCAAAGTTTAAATATAAGGGAAAGATTTAACTCAGAGGTTAATTCATGATGATGCTACATAGGTTTGCAGAACAAGAGGATTTGGGGAAGGGGTAAATGACTTGATATTGCTTATTGTCAGGGAAACTTTTGCTTGGGGAGTTGGATTGAAGGGTGCTTATTACTTTATAAACAATGGAAGGAACAAGTGTGGGGGTTTGGGCAAAATAGGTGAAAGGAACTAAGAAGTACAAACTTACTGTTACAAAACAAATAAGTCACAGGTATATAATATACAGCATAAAGAATACAGTGAATCATGCTCTAATAATTTGTATGATAACAGATAGTTACTAAAATTATAGGGCTTGCCATTTTATAATGTATTTAAATCATTATGTTGTACACCTAAATAAGATGACTTATAAACTATACTTCAAATCAAACAAAATGAAACAGGTATAAATGGTCAGAATACTTGAACAGACAAATTGTCAGCTAAGATATACAGCTCATAAAGTCATGACAAGATATTCAACATCATTATTCGTCAAGGAAATATACATTAAAATTACTCTGATATACTTATACACACCTCCTTGAATGGCCAGTTAAAAAATTAGCCTAACAAGTCTTTCAGAAAATATAGAGTATGTGGAAATTTCACACATTTCTTCTGGGAGTATAAAATGACACAACCAGTTTGGAAAACTGAGTGTAAGTTTCTTGAAATTTAATTATATATCAACCCTATGACAAAGAAGTTGATAACTAGAAAATGAAAACACATGTCTACAAAAAACCTTGCACAAAAATATCAATAGCAGCTTTATCCATACCAGGGCCAAAGTATTCAAATGCCCTTGAACTAGTGAATGAATAGTAAATTTGTTGTATATCCATACAATGGAACATTGTTCAACAGCAAATAAGATCAAATTACTGAACACACAGTAATGATGAATGAATTTGAGAAGCATCAATCTGAGTGAAAGGAGTACACACACACATACACAAGCACACAGCATTGCATATACGTAAATGTTTGAAACTGTAGATTATGAAAAATAATTTATGGTGTAGTCATAACAGGTTATTTCTTGGATTCTGAGAATTGATCAAGAAGGAACACAGAAGGAGCTTTCTAAATTAAGGACAACATTTATATAGCACTGATGTGTGTGAGTTATATGCAAACACGTATATGCATGATGTGTGAGTTATACATAGCTATATGCATCCTTCAGATGGGATCAAGGTAATTACTCAAGATCTGTGCATTTTACCATGTACACATGTAACTTCACATTTTAAAAAATGAGACAAAATAAAGGTCTTTCCATTTTAGAGTATGTAAAAATATGATGCAGCCCAAAAAACCCCACAGCCTTTTGAAATATTGTTAGTAGCATGATGGGTGGGGAGGTTTATTATAGGATGCAAATTCTTTAAAGGCTATATTAAGTGTATACGGCAAGATCACACTTCTACAGAAAAAATGTATGTGTGAATAAATAATGAAAGAAGTGCAAGAAAATGTCTCTGGTTGGTGGGATTGTGTGTAATTTTAATTTTCTTTCTTTACATTTTTCTATGTTATTCTATCCAGGGATTGACTATGCATTCTTTTTTAATCAGAAATAAACAGTGCTGTTTCTTTTTTAAAGTAATATTTTACAGCATATCTGTTCCTCTTATTCAAGTTGCATGGCTTTAGTTTTCTGTTGCTGTCATAAAAAATTGCCACAAATTTAAAGGCCTTAATTATATTCACTTAACATTTCACAGACCTATCTGCTCTACTAGTTTATCTGTTTTGGGTTCACAAAACTGGAAGCAAGGTATCAGTTGGGCTTCCACTGGGACGGACAGGGGAAAATCTGACCCCAATGTCATTCAAGTCCTTAGCCAAACCCAGTCCCCTGTGGTTGTAGAGATGAAGGCCTTTTTGCCTGCATATCAGCTGAATGCTGCCTTGAGATTCTATAAGTTTCTCTCTGATACTTGGGCATGACTCCTCATCTTAGAGACAGGAAAGTCAAGAGAAACCCTTCTCCATCTTCTGCTGCACATTATCTTTGCTTTCATCTGAAGAAAGTTTTCTTCTTTTAAAAATTCATGTGACTAGAGGGGATTTTTCCAGATAATCCAAGATAATCTCCTTATCTTAAAATTCATAATCTAAATCACACCTGCAAAATGTGTTTTGCCAAGTAACACAACACATTCACAGGTTCCAGGAATTAACACGTGGGCTAGAGTCTATGGTAGGCTACAGTCTATGGGGTTGCAAAGAGTCAGACAGGGCTGAGCAACTTCACTTTAACTTTCTTTTGTATACTTCAGAAATTAATGATGACTTTCTCCAGGGCAGTATGAGTTAAAAAATAACTGACAATGATCCCAAATCAATCAATCACTCTCTCTCTCAATCTCTTTCTTTCTCTCCCTCTCTGTCTCTCTCTTTCACATACACATACCTATATTTGCCTATTTGTTTATTGACCTGGATAAAACCTTTTTTATCAATCAATGTATCTTAATAGAAAGGAAGATCCTAACAGATACCAGTGCAAAAGAGCATATGTAAAATTGAACTGCATTCAAAGTAATAGATGCCCTGAAGCTTTTAAAGACAGGATTATAATACAACAGAATGCATATCAATAACTGATATGTAAGGGAGAAGACAGAGAAAACCATTCCAGGATAAGAAAGGATATAATCAGCATGTATGTGTGTGTGTGTGCGTGTGTGTGTGTGTGTGTTTGGTCTCTAACAAAAAATGCAGATTCTTGCATAAAATCTTAGAAATTTTGAATCAGTAGGTCTAGGAGGAGTCAGTGATCCTGAATGTTTAAACAGCAGCAGATGTCTTTAATGCATGTGATCTATGAGCCACACTTTGACAAACACTGCTTTAGAATAAACTCAGATGTTGCCCTTTGGGGATGCCTATTATGGAGGAGCCTGGTAGGCTGCAGTCCATGGGGTCGCTAAGAGTCGGACACGACTGAGTGACTTCACTTTCACTTTTCACTTTCATGCATTGGAGAAGGAAATGGCAACCCACTCCAGTGTTCTTGCCTGGAGAATCCCAGGGACAGGGAAGCCTGGTGGGCTGCCGTCTATGGGGTCACACAGAGTCAGACACGACTGAAGTGACTTAACAGCAGCATTATTACCTCACAAGCCTAGGTTGTGTACTTTTCTATTTCTGAATAGCTATTTATCATCTCTTTGGAGTTTTGATCACCCAAAAAATATAAATTTCTGTTTTCTGGAGCTCTCTTTCACTGACGATTAAAATCTTTTAGTAAAAAATTATATATTACAAGTCTTTGCTTATCCTGTTCCCAATTCATTTGTCATGTGGTAGATGGCTAAATTAATATTTGATAAAATAATGAATAAATGACTTAATGAACTTTTCAAGTTTAACATTTAGGGCTTAGTTACAAGCAACAGAGTTAACTCTCTCTAGCTAATGCAGAAAATAAATTTATTAAAGAGATGTTTGATAATATAACTAATCATTGGAAAAATCAGAGATTAAGATAGATTGAAGCTCAGATGCTTGAAGAAATAAACAGTCAAAAAATGCCAAAAGAATAACCTGATGCCAACGATACCCCTATTCTGTAACACTTATGGAATGAGCCTTCAAGTTGAAACCAAGACCACCACTAATATACTTACCCTTATAATGACCATTTTTTCTGTCATATTAAGCCTCTTAACAGCTGCCAGGCACCTTTGCCATCATCTCCTCTAGCAAAACTTGTTACTGTAGAACTTGTTCTCTCATGTCATTAACTTTTAAAATAAAAGTCTCATTCAGATTGTAGGTCACATGTCCAAATTCTGGCTTCTAGAAAGCCTGAAAATTTGAATTCTTTCAAGTCAGAGGGCAGGACTGACCATGCCTATTATATCAGTCAAGGCATTTTCTGCTCCCTGTTCGTGGGGACATTGTGCCTGCTCTGAAGGTGAAGTTCCCTCCACCCAAAGACTTCAAGTTCCATTCAGTTCTGTTGTCACAAAACAAGTTAATGCCGCCAGTATGCTGCTAACATTTTTGAATACTTGGTATGGAATTGACACATTTGGATAATCATAAGAAAAATAACTTCTCCAAAATTTTGCTTCACTTTGGGAGATACATTTGAGGCATATACTGATCTACACAGATAAAACTCTTCATCACATGACAGTATTTTTCAAAGGTAAAAAATAAAACTAAGATGGCTTGGCAATAAAATTTTATTGCTAGAATGAAGTTATTGATATGAAAATGAAATTCAGATGAAAGCTACTTAAAATGAGTGAAAGTACAATTGCAAATCTTAATAAGGACAAGAAAGTGCCTAGAAATTCCACAAAAGGGTCATCCAAAATATTCACAGAAAATTTCTGACTAGAACTCAAAATGATGTTCTACGGCAAAAATGGACAATTATTTGCCTTCTATTTCTATTTTCAGTTCATATGCATAAATACATTATGCATACATTTATACTGAATATATTTTGAGTATCCTTGTCTCTTTTTATAGATTCACTTCGGTTAGAGCTTCCATAGAATATTGCTTAGTCAAATATATTTCATGCATGTGATATCTGCTCACCTTTTCTCTAGTGTCAAGGAAATATCTATATTAAAGTACACACTTTTTTACCAAGACAGATTGTTGGGATTTATTCTTGACATTGACTTATTTCTGTACATTCACATTAATTCATCACCTTGGCAAAATCACTTTATATTTAAAATATTTTTGGTCTTCCATTGCTACTCATCTTCATTAGCAAAAGTCTTTCTATTAATATCCTGTCCTTTTTCACATTTCCATCCTCCCAAATGTAACCTCCTTTTACTAGTAGGTTATTATGAAATTATTGATATATTAGCCTTCTGCTTAAAGTGTTCTAGGTACTTTAAAAAGATATAATTGAACTTTATACCAGTCCTACAGGGCTCCGATACTGCTGTCTTCATCCATTGCCACATCTGCTTCACTCACCCCACTTCCATCATACCGGCGTTTATTCAGTTCCTCAGATGCTGGAAATCCTTTCCCATTGTAGAGCCTTAGCCTAGGAATTTCACCTTGAAAGTTCTGATTTAATGTTTTATTCCTCAGAGAAGCATTCACACCTTCTCAAAGCTAGATTAATAGTCCTCATGCTTTTCTCTTCTCTCATAAATATGATAAAATTTCTTATTTTATACTCATATGTTTATTTAACTATCTCTTCCATTGAACTATAAACTCCATGTGGTCAGAGACCTTGTAGACTCTATTCATCACTATAGCTGTGCATTTACCACAGTACCACAAATATACAGATGTGGTATATTTACCACAATACGACATCTGCTATTAGCAAATAGCAGATGCCCAGGACATTTAGCACTATTTGCTCTATCATTTGTGCTCTTTCTCTACAAATGTAAACACACATACCCTCAAATGGTTAAGAAAATTACTGTATGTATTGTATATATGCATATGTAGATAAATATATATTGCACATACATCTGTGTGTCTATGTATATTATACATACTATATATTATATACACATATATTACTTTATTTTTCCTGAACCACTTGAGGATGACTTACTTACACAATAGTTTTTTTAGGGTTAAATATGTCATGGTTTTATATATATATATATATATATATATATATATATATATTTAAGAATGAGGGTAATATTGTAAATAATCACAGTGTGAGCACCCTAAGTAACTTTTATCTTTATACAGTGCCTTTGTTGAATTTACTATTTGTATTCAAATATTTTCAATTATACTCATAAAGCCACTTAAGTTTTGCTTTTACTTCTTAAAGCAGTATTCAATCTGTAATAACATGATACATGAATTTTCATGTTATTTTTTTAAGTTTCATTTAAGGCAGAACAATTCTTACCCCCTTATTTGTAATTTATTGCATTAATTTTTTAAAGAATGTACTAAACTTTTATTTTAATGGAATGTTCTCCATTTTGAGTTTATCTGATATTCTCTCAAATACAATATAGATATAACTGGACTGTACTTCTTTTTAAGTTATTGGTTCTTCAATTGTATTCCTTGACAGAGTCATTCTAAAAGATATGTGAGAAAGCAAGTTTTGGTTCATGCTCTACAAAAGTTCAGTTCTTCAGATGGTAGAGTTCCAAAAATGTTGGATCATTGTGAAGCTCCAGAGGAGAGTAAGCAAAGAATTCCAGTGAGAAAAATGTGATTGCCTTCACTATATCCAAGCTGAAAATACTTGAATGAGATGACAATAGGAGCAATCTCAAATCCCTTGCCTTTCAAGACTTCAATCTCTCTAGCTCTACCAGAAACAATAAAGAAGTATTTTTCACCAGTCCAAGTGAACATTCTTTTTCCAAGTCTTTGAAATCTTTCCTAACACTATGAACAAATACTAGTGCGTGTGTATATATGTATGTGTGTGTATATATATATATATAAATTAGGGAGAAGGAAAGGTAAATGGGTAAGTTTCACCAGTCAATACTAAAGGAAATCAGTCCTGAATATTCACTGGAAGGATTGATGCTGAAGCTGAAGCTCCAATACTTTAGCCACCTGGTGTGAAGAACTGATTCATTGAAAAAGAGCCTGATGCTGGGAAACATTGAAGGCAGGAGGAGAAGGGAATGGCAAAGGATAAGATGGCTGGAAGGCATCACCAACTCGATGGACATGAGTTTGATCAAGCCCCAGGAGTTGGTGATGGACAGGGAAGCCTGCCGTGCTGTAGTCATGGGGGCACAAAGAGTCAGACATGACTGAATAGCTGAACTGACTTCTCATGAGAGTGAAATAAGAAGTTTGATAAATGCATTGACTACAGTTTTCTTTAAAAAGTATTTTTCAATCTAAAATAACAAAGTTTATTATGATATAGTCACTTGAAAGAAATGCAACTGGAAAAATATATAATTAAATGTTATTTACTTTAAATATTAATATAAAATATATATCACAAAGGAGTGTTTATAGTAACATTGTAAATTACTATTAAGCTAACTGCTCTTACTTCCATTTGTCTTTTAGAATAATTTGCCTCAATTGCTATCTCTGGTGGAGTTTTTACCAGATGTGAACCAGATATGAGGTTGCTGGGGGTTAATTTCTGCTTCCATGGAAACTACTCAGGTGTGTGTTGGTTTTAAATGACTTCCTGCAGATTGACCCTTAGAGGCTCAAAAAACAGCTTTCTTAGAAATGAAGCCCCACACTGAGAGGAGAAAAGTCTTTTCATATTTAACTTCCTTTGTACTATATATGCCAGTTAATATTTCCAATATTTAGGAAACTACATTTTCAGAATATACTTCACTGTGACAAAATTGTGTCCATTTAAATGAACAGTGATGCTGAATGTTTAAGAACATTTCTTTTCACATGTCAGAGGTTAGGTTAGGTTGCTAAGGACATTTGTTGTAGTGATATCCTTTGATACCAGAATGTGGTAATTAAATAGGATAATTAGAAGTCAGAGGAAGAAAGACAAATACCACATGCATGGTATTTGTGGTAAGATCTACATGTACATGTGGGATCTAAAATATGATACAAATGAACTTACTTACAAAACAGAAACAGACTCACAGAGATAGAAAGCAAACATGATTACCAAAGGGGAAAAGGTTCAGAGGAGGGATAAATTAGGAGTTTAGGATTAGAATATAAAAAACTACTGCATATAAAATAGAGAATCAATAAGGCCCTACTGTATAGCATCAGATCAAATCAGTTGCTCAGTCGTGTCCGACTCTTTGCAACCCCATGAATCGCATCACCCAGGCCTCCCTGTCCATTACCAACTCCTGGAGTTCACTCAGACTCACGTCCATCAAGTCAGTGATGCCATCCAGCCATCTCATCCTCTGTCGCCCCCTTCTCCTCTTGCCCCCAATCCCTCCCAGCATCAGAGTCTTTTCCAATGAGTCAACATTTCGCATGAGGTGGCCAAAGTACTGGCGTTTCAGCTTTAGCATCATTCCTTCCAAAGAAACCCCAGGGCTGATCTCCTTCAGAAAGGACTGGTTGGATCTCCTTGCAGTCCAAGGGACTCTCAAGAGTTTTCTCCAACACAACAGCTCAAAAGCATCAATTCTTCGGTGTTCAGCCTTCTTCACAGTCCAACTCACATCCATACATGACTACAGGAAAAACCATAGCCTTGACTAGATGGACCTTTGTTGGCAAAGTAATGTCTCTGCTTTTGAATATGCTATCTAGGTTGGTCATAATTTTCCTTCCAAGGAGTAAGCGTCTTTTAGTTTCATGGCTGCAGTCACCATCTGCAGTGATTTTGGAGCCCAGAAAAATAAAGTCTGACACTGTTTCCACTGTTTCCCCATCTATTTCCCATGAAGTGGTGGGACCGGATGCCATGATCTTCGTTTTCTGAATGTTGAGCTTTAAGCCAACTTTTTCACTCTCCACTTTCACTTTCATCAAGAGTCTTTTGAGTTCCTCTTCACTTTCTGCCATAAGGGTGGTGTCATCTGCATATCTGAGGTTATTCATATTTCTCCCGGCAATCTTGATTCCAGTTTGTGTTTCTTCCAGTCCAGCGTTTCTCATGATGTACTCTGCATATAAGTTAAATAAACGGTGACAATATACAGCCTTTACGTACTCCTTTTCCTATTTGGAACCAGTCTGTTGTCCCATGTCCAGTTCTAACTGTTGCTTCCTGACCTGCATACAAATTTCTCAAGATGCAGATCAGGTGGTCTGGTATTCCCATCTCTTTCGTAGGGGACCATATTCAACAGCCTATATACACCATGATGGAAAGGAATATTAAAAAAAAAATGTATGTGTAACTGAACAGTGCACTTTGCTAGAAACTAGCAACCATTGTAAACCATCTATAGTTCAATAAAAATAAAAAGAAATTACCCATATATTTAAAAAAGAAATAGGATAATTAAGGCAGAATTGCTGGCCTGAAGGAACCTTCCACATAGCTGTAAACAGACGACAAACATAAAATTCTAAGACAAATGGCAATTACTGTAAGCCATTATAAGTGTACAGGACATTATGGAAATGGGCAGAAAGCATACTCATGAAGAGCTACATGAAGTAGATGATGCTCGAACTGAATATACAGAGTGAAGTGAGAAACCTAATGGAGAGCGTGGAGAGAATGCACAGTAGAGTGGGAGTGAGAGGCAGATTTAATAAAAGCATAGAGAAGAGAGCAGTGTGTTGCCTGAAGTAGCCAGGACTCATTTGAGGCTTTTGAAACATGAGACATAGGGGAGCAAGTGGCCAAAAGAGGAGGGGGACTCGAAGATATGGATAATGTGGAGGGCTTCTCAGTATGGCTCTTTATATCCTAGTACTTAGACTATATATTCTAGAAGGTGGAAGCTACAGTAAGATGTAGAGCACAGAAATGCATAGTTCAGTATGAGTTTTAGTACATGGTTTCAGTATAATCAGTGACTCCAGGTGGCCTGACACAAATAGATTTGAGGCCAAGGGGCAGTTGGACGTCTCCAGTGGACTAAGCAAGAAGTGATGAAGACCTAACAGAAAACATGCACCTTAATATAGACCGTATGTAATATGTAACCATATTACATAGACTGTATGTAATATGTAACCATATTACATAGACCGCATGTAATATAGACCATATGTAATTCCTGCAAGATTAGGAATTCTGCTGTTTAATGAGACTTTGGTAATGAGAGGAAGTAGAGAGTGGGCTCAACCTGATCTGCAAACTACAAGTTCTTATGTTTCTATTTAATGATCAAAAAATTCCATATGGTTAAAAAGTAGACATCATAAATTGACTCACATGCCTTATTTCTACATATTTCCTGCATCATTTGACTTAAATGTTTCTTTCTTAACTGTGTTACACATATATTTCTCACTTTGAAATGAGTGTTATAATGCATTAAAGTTTGACAGGGTTATGTTCCTTTTCACAAATATTGGCCATACAGGTTAATGCTCTGTTTCAAATTTGACATTATTTAAATATGAAGAGGTTATGGTTTTCCTTTACAACCTTATTCATCATTTAAATTAAGTACCTTGACAGTTTCTGGATGTATGGAGAAAGTCTAGGGCCCTCTTGATTAAATTCTGATTATATATAGATATATGACATATGTATATATATATATATATATATATACACACACACACATCAGCATTTTACATATATAAATAATAGTATAAATACTATATATGTATATATAACTTTCTGGAAACTGAGAACACACAGAGTTGAGACATAATATTGAGCTAAAGGCTGTCACTGAACATTGCCAACATCTACTTTAAATAAAGCAATATTCACTCTCTCATGAAATTGTTGATTTTTTTCTTGCTTTGCCAACAGACTGCTTTTTTCCAACACACTGCTTTGCCAAGGTTTCAAGAAGATAATTTAATCTTCAAAAACTTTCATATATATATATGTGTTCTAGGTGTGATTTTTACATTTACATATATATATGTCTTATATATATATGTATAAATACTTTACACACATATATATGGCTTCTTTAAACTGCACATTACTTCTCATTTAATTTTAATTGTGAATTTAAAAATATTTTTCTAATTTTACTTAGGAGTAGCATTAAAATTATAATAATGCTAATAGGTTTTGCAAAGAATGTGGAATGACAGTGAAATATGTTAAAAGCTTTTTCTTATACTCAGTGATTCAGAAGAAAAAAATGGCATATTTAGGGGTGAAAGTGACTTGAAATGATTAACAAAACATTTTATATATACTTATAGACAAAAAGTTAGCTAATTTTATGTTTAAATCAAATGAGGAGAAATGAGTTTCTAGCTTTTAAAAAGAAAAATCTGTCATATTAAAAATGCCTTTACCAAGCCTTTTGGTATAGGCAAATATACCAATATAGCCCTTTTGGAAGGGCTATATTCCTTCAGTAAAGAGCATTTCTTTTTAAAATGGACATTAACTTTATTTCGATACAAACATTTTGAAATCTGTTAGAGACCTGAAGAGAGTTATACTGACCAAAGACTTTTACCTCTTGGACATACCCAGTGTGATGGGAAGCTTGAATCCCTAAAGATGGAATTAAAATGTTAAAAGGCAATCTTTCAGCTTAGAATTTGCTTATTCTTTATCCTGCCTCAGTTCAGTGTGTTAGCACAAGAAACCGATTGAAATTATTTAAAAATGCAGATAGAACATCTTGGAATTTGCAACACATATGTCCAAACTAGGACTGCGATCACCTCTATTCTGTCCAAGTACTATAAATAGAACTTGGAAATTTTACAGTGAAAGGGGAACAGAAAGAAGAAAACTATAAAAGAAAACTGGCATTCTCATATGTAGAGGGGAATGGCTGGTATAAGTATGGGGAAGTTGGAAAGGAAAATCTGAGGAAGTAAATGTCATTTCCTCTCTTCTTGCTGATATTGTTGTCTTCTCTTTTGGAGATACAGATAATGATGGATAGAGACAGATAGACAGGTAGGTAGATTAGTGACTTCAAATTTGATTCTTACCACAAAGCCCTGTGTTAGCCTTGACATATTGGCAAGTGGAGATGGAAATCCACACTCTTTTACAGGACTGCAGTCATAGCAGACTCAAGTTGAGATTATGTTACTGTAAAATAGAGACAGCCTAAAGTCCTGAGTCATAACCAGTATAAAATTGCCCTGGAAATCTGCCAACTAAATTTGGACTTGACAATAGAGAAAATTAGCATTTGCTGAGGTAGAGTTCAAGGTATATCTGTAACTACAGTAGTCTATCTTACCCTAAATTATTGACTATGCAAAAGCCTTTAACTGTGTGGATCACAGTAAACTGTGGAAAATTCTGAAAGAGATGGGAATACCAGACCACCTGATCTGCATCTTGAGAAATTTGTATGCAGGTCAGGAAGCAACAGTTAGAACTGGACATGGAACAACAGACTGGTTCCAAATAGGAAAAGGAGTACTTCAAGGCTGAATATTTTCACCCTGCTTATTTAACTTCTATGCAGAGTACATCATGAGAAACTCTGGGCTGGATGAAGCACAGCTGGAATCAAGATTGCTGGGAGAAATATGAATAACCTCAGATATGCAGATGACACCACCCTTATGGCAGAAAGTGAAGAGGAACTCAAAAGCCTCTTGATGAAAGTGAAAGTGGAGAGTGAAAAAGTTGGCTTAAAGTTCAACATTCAGAAGACGAAGATCATGGCATCCGGTCCCATCACGTCATGGGAAATAGATGGGGAAACAGTGGAAACAGTGTCAGACTTTATTTTTCTGGGCTCCAAATCACTGCAGATGGTGACTTCAGCCATGAAATTAAAAGACGCTTACTCCTTGGAAGGAAAGTTATGACCAACCTAGATAGCATATTCAAAAGCAGAGACATTACTTTGCCAACAAGGTCCGTCTAGTCAAGGCTATGGTTTTTCCTGTGGTCATATTTGGATGTGAGTTGGACTGTGAAGCAGGCTGAGCCCCGAAGAATTGATGCTTTTGAACTGTGATGTTGGAGAAGACTCTTGAGAGTCCCTTGGACTGCAAGGAGATCCAAACAGTCCATTCTGAAGGAGATCAGCCCTGGGGTTTCTTTGGAAGGAATGATGCTAAAGCTGAAACTCCAGTACTTTGGCCACCTCATGCAAAGAGTTGAGGTGGAAAAGACTCTCATTGGAAAAGACTCTGATGCTGGGAGGGATTGAGGGCAAGAGGAGAAAGGGACGACAGAGGATGAGATGGCTGGATGGCATCACTGACTCGATGGACGTGAGTCTGAGTGAACTCCAGGAGTTGGTAATGGACAGGGAGGCCTGGCGTGATGCGATTCATGGGGTTGCAGAGTCAGACATGACTGAGCGACTGATCTGATATATATATATATATATATATAAAGGAAAAAAAGGAGAACATTTTCTTGCTTTATACAAATAAGAGTGGACAGAAATACAATTCAAATGAACATGTGTTTAAGTAGGGTTGGTTTTCCACTCTGCTTTAGACATATTAACATAAAAACTAGTATCAAGTGGACATTGAAAAAGGTGGCCTTGATACTGACAAGAGTTCTTGACTTTCCCACTTCTGACAGCTGTTTTTTTTTTTTTTTTTTTTTTTTGCGGAGGGACAGCTTTTGTATCTTGTTGTCCATAATTTGTTCCAATTGTGCATGCACACAGTTATTTTTTCCGATAAAGGTCCATCTAGTCAAAACTATGGTTTTTTCAGTACTCATGCATGGATGGGATAGTTGGGCCATAAAGAAAGCTGAGCACTCTAGAACTGATGCTTTTGAACTGTGGTGTTGGAGAAGATTCTTGAGAGTCCCTTGGACTGCAAGGAGATCCAGCCAGTCCATCCTAAAGGAGATCAGTCCTGGGACTGATGTTGAAGCTGAATGTCCAGTATTTGGCCACCTGATGTGAAGAGCCCAATCACTGGAAAAGATCCTGATACTGAGAAAGACAGAAGGCAAAAGGAAAGAGTGTGACAGAGGAAGAAATGATTAGATAGCATTATCAACTCAATGGGCATGAAACTGAGCAAACTTCAGGAGATAGTGGAGGACAGAAGAGCCTGGTGAGCTGCAGCCCATGAGGTCACACAGTGGTACATAACTTAGCTGCTAAACAACAGCATACTTTGTATTTTGTTGCTTCCGGAGCTGTCTGTCCAATTACAAACACTGCAACAAAGGGTCCCAGGATCCAGATCATGGCCTGTCTCAACTTCTGAAGACTTTTTGAATCTTAAAGTTACCTGTGAAGAATATAATATGTTTTCTAAATTTTTTTTAAATGTTTAGATATATGTATCGAAAAAACAAGGTCATAGGTTTTCTCTTTAATGATTTGTTTTGCTTTTGTGAAAATTCGTGTGCATTAACACTTTGAATATCCCTGTTTGAAAATTAGAATTTGGGCAGATTACCAAGTAGTACAACTTGCAATTTGTTCTTCCTTGGTTCATGGATGTGTATGAACGTATATGTCTACACACATACTCACACACAGATGACTTCTCTATTGGAATTCATTTTAAAATATTTTCCTGAAATAGATATTTAATTATAAGAAACACTTCAAGTGTTACTATTTCTGGAGAAAGAGTACCTGCCATGTGCTAAAACCAGGACTGAGTAAAATAGAGATAGAGATGTAGCATTTCTTCACCCTGAAAATATTACAACAAAAACTTATGTTTTAAAACTACTTTCCATTTCTGTTAGTAATATATTTTTAGATATGTTTTTAATAATTTATGAAAGTCCTTGTAATTAATCTTCACTACATTCTGTTTTTGCTTTTCTCCCCTGTCAAGTCATTAACTATTATAAAGAACCAGAAATCTACTCTTAACATATATCAGTGAAAATAGAAAGGGAAAGAAAAGGAAAAAAAAAAGAAAAAAAAATGTGCCTTAAGTAGCCATTGAATCCCACTTTTGTTCTTACTATACAGGACATGTTTCCTAGGCCACCCTTTGAAGGAAAACATATAATAAATACCTTTTTCTATAGCAGTCTCATAACCCCCCAAAATGTAGCAGCCATCTTTTCCCAGAATACGATTCCTTTTTATTTAGTTAGACATTTTGCAAACCTTTTCTATTTATCTGAATCTCAATTTATCCTCACTCACTAACATATATTAATCGTGTGTATTCAAATCTTCTTTTGAATTTATTTACAGGTTTGAATTACCTTAATAACATTTAGACTACAATTTAAATAAAAGCTACCAGGATTAATTTTAATATGAATCACTGTCAATTAACCCAAAAGCAATGGATTTTGGAACTATATAAAAATTGAAAATAGGATGAGAATGAAATAAAATTCAATTAAAGCTTTTACAATCATAATATTTACCTAGAGTCTATTTAAAAGCATTAGAATAGGAAAACAGATGGATCTAAAAAAGAGGGGAAATTTGAGGGGAAAAAAGTCCTGTATATATATGTGTGGCAAAATATGCAGTTATACAGTGACATTTATAAAGTATGATCCTTTATTTAACTTTTTAATTTTCCAGAAAAAATATATTAGAAACCAAATAACTCAGAAAAAAATGTGATGATAATTCATTTTAAAGTTAAAAAGAGGTTAAGGAACTTATTACTCATTGAAAAATGAGATGGCAAGCTGATTATATTGAAAATAAAATCAAGGGAAAAACCCTGCACTACAATTATTTTCTATCTAGACATTCTTTTTTCCCACATCTCTACAATATCCTACTCAATTACGATATTAGCTCATTTTACATCACTGTTAATTCAACCTCAAGAAATAGGTTGAAGGGATATTTCATTATAGATTAATTAAAGGGGGATAATACAGAAAAGCATCATTGCATTCCTTGAAAATTGAAAGATTAAAGTGTAATGATTAGCTCAGGAAAGCCAGTTTGAAAAGATTAAACATCACAGATTCTTGATAAGCAATCATTTTCTTCCAAATCTCAGTCTTGCTGAGTTCTGACTCTTCTGATACTTCACTGTTTTACCATTTACATTTTTGTAAAGTAGCACAATTTCCATGGATCTATTCTCATTTTCTATTGTCTTTTATTCAGTTTATCTAAGGTTATAATGCTAGAGAAAAATTTTTGAAGCAGATTGAGTGCTGGATGTTTTTACAAGAACACTCTTGGGAATAACTCCTGTAAAAGAGTGATGGAAGCAGGAAGAGGGAGAAATTACATTGTGATGCAATTGACACAAAAGTTTCAACTGATCCCATGGGGCTGGGATGACCCATGAAATTTGTTCTAATTTGAGGTCAGTTGGTCAGGTATTTGCATCATTCCAGTAACAAGTTTTTGAATGAGAGAATAGATAGATAGATAATCTTGAAGTAACATAGAATTAATTTGTCTTGTAGTTGTAAGGTGCTTGTCTAGGTTCATTATTTTGAATAAGAATGTCCAACGCTTCCAGTACTGTTGATTGAGAAAACTGTCATCTTTGCATGAATTGTCTTTGTGCTATGGTTAAAATCAGCTGACTATGTTTAGGTGAGTCCATTCCCATGCACTGTATTTTATCCTTCAAAGGTGATCTTTCAATTTTGGAATGGCTTGTTTAAAAATAATCAGGTTCAATTATTAAAGTGTTGAGAAATAAAAAAAGATACTGAACATATAATAGATAACAGGAGAATCTGAACCATAGTAAGATGACATATATTTGGAATTAGAAAGAACTGAATTTGAAACCTTCCTTGTTGAATGTACATATATATGTGATATTATTAATTTACTTCTATAGCTCTAAAATGAATATAATAATTGCCGATTTTATTAGACTTTATATGCTTCCTAAGTTTCTTCAGTTATGTCTGATTTGTTGAGACCCTATGGACTATAGCCTAATGGGCACCCATATCAATGGGATTCTCCGGGCAAGAATACTGGAGCAGGTGGCCATGGTTTCCTCCAGGGGAACTTCCCAACCCAGGGACTGAGCACATGTCTCTGACATCTTACACAGGACTGGGGAGACAGACTCTTGGAGGTCCAGGAGACTTTGGCAGAGATGTGGATAGGTTGTGGCCTGCTACAGGGTTGGGGCCACTGAATGTAGCAGTGCATGCATGGGACATTTTGAAGGAGGTCCCTATTATCTTCATTACCTCTACTATAGTTTGGCCCCAGGTAAATAACAGGGAGGGAACACAGCCCCACCCATTAACACAGAATTGGATTAAAGATTTATTGAGCATGGCCCTGCCCATCAGAACAAGACCCAATTTCCCCCTCAGTCAGATTCTCCCATCAGGAAGCTTCCATAAGCCTCTTATCCTGCCCCATCAGAGAGCAGACAGACTGAAAACCACAACCACAGAAAACTAATCAATATGAACACATGGACCACAGTCTTGTCTCTATGAGCCATGCCCTGTAGGGCCACCCAGATGGACAAGTCATGGTGGAGACTTCTGACATAATGTCATCCACTGGAGAAGGGGATAACAAACCATATAAATATTCTTGCTTTGAGAACCCCATGAACAGTAGGAAAAGGCAAAAAGGTATGACAATGAATGATGAACTCCCCAGGTCAGTAGGTACCCAAGATGCTACTGGAGAAGAGTGGAAAAAAACTCCAGAAAGAACAAAGAGATGGAGCCAAAGAAAAAGCAACATCCAGTTGTGGATGTGACTGGTGTTGGAAGTAAAGTCCAATGCTGTAAAGAGTAATATAGCATACAAACCTGGAATGTTAGGTCCATGAATCTAGGCAAATTGGAAGTGGTCAAACAGGAGAAGGAAATGACAACCTACTCCAGTATTCTTACCTGGAGAATCCCATGTATGGATTCTGCTAGGAGATCCTATGGAGAGTCTGCTAGGCTACAGTCCACGGGGTCACAAAGGGTAGGAAATGACTGAGTGAATTCACTTTCATTTTCAAACAGGAGATGGCAAGAGTGAATGTCAACATTTTAGGAATCAGCAAACTAAACTGGACTGGAATGGGTGAATTTAACTTAGATGACCATTATATCTACTACTGCGGGCAAGAATCCCTTAGAAGAAATGGAGTAGCCATCATAGTCAACAAGAGTTCAAAATGCAGTACTTGGATGCAATCTCAAAAACAACAGAATGATCTCTGTTTGTTCCCAAGGCAAACCATTCAATATTACAGTAATCCAAGTGTATGCCCTGACCAGGAAGGCTGAAGAAGCTGAAGTTGAAAGGGTCTATGAAGACCTACAAGACCTTCTAAAACTAACACCCAAAAGATATATCCTTTTCATTATAGGGGACTAGATTGCAAAGGTAGGGAGTCAAGAAATACCTGAGTAACAGGCAAATTTGGCACTGGAGTACAGAATGAAGCAAGGCAAAGGCTAATAGAGTTTTGCCAAGAGAACGCACTGGTCATAACAAACACCCTTTTCCAACAATACAAGAGAAGACTCTACGTATGGACATAACCAGATGGTCAACACCAAAATCAGATTGATTATAATCTTTGCAGCCAAAGATGGAGAAGCTCTATAGAGTCAGCAAAAACAAGACTGGGAGCTGACTGTGGCTCAGATCATGAACTCATTATTGTTGAATTCAGACTTAAAATGAAGAAAGTAGGGAAAACCACTAGACCATTCAAGTATGACATAAATCAAATACATTACAATTATACAGTGGAAGTGAGAAATATATAAAAGGAATTAGTTCTGATAGACAGAATGCCTGAAGAACTATGGACAGAGGTTCATGACATGTGAGGCAGTGATCAAGAACATCCTCAAGAAAAAGAAATGTAAAAATGCCAAATGGTTGTCTGAGGAGGCCTCACAAATAGCTGTGAAAAGAAGAGAAGGGAAAAGCAAAGGAGAAAGGGAGAGATATACCCATTTCAATGCAGGGTTCAAAAAATAGCAAGGACAGATAAGAAAGCCTTCCTTAGTGATCAGTGCAAAGAAATAGAAGAAAAGAATAGAATGGGGAAGACTAGAGATCTCTTCAAGAAAATTAGAGATATCAAAGGAACATTTCATGCAAAGATGGTCTCAATAAAGGACAGAAGTGGTATGGTCCTAACAGAAGCAGAAAGATATTAAGAAGAGGTTGCAAGAATACACAGAAGAACTGTACAAAAAAGATCTTCACGACCCAGATAATCACGATGGTGTGATCACTCACCTAGAGCCAGACATCCTGGAGTGTGAAGTCAAGTGGGCCTTAGGAAGCATCACTAAGAACAAAGCTAGTGGAAGTGATGGAATTCCAGTTGAGCTATCTCAAATCCTGAAAGATGATTCTATGAAAGCACTGCATTCAATATGCCCACAAATTTAGAAAACTCAGCAGTGGCCACAGAACTGGAAAAGGTCAATTTTATTTCCAATCCCAAAGAAAAGCAATGCCAAAGAATGCACAAACTACTACACAGTTGCACTCATCTCACAGGCTAGTAAAGTAATGCTTCAAAATTCTCCAAGCCAGGCTTCAAGAGCATGTAAACTGTGAACTTCCAGATGTTCAAGTTGGTTTTAGAAAAGGCAGAGGAACCAGGGATCAAATTGCCAACACCCACTGGATCATTGAAAAAGAAAGAGATTTCAAGACAAACATCTACTTCAGGTTTATTGACTATACCAAAACCTTTGACTGTGTGGATCACAATACATTGTGGAAAATTCTGAAAGAGATGGACATACCAGACCACCTGACCTGCCTCTTGAGAAATCTGTATGCAGATCAGGAAGCAATGGTTAGAAATGGACATGGAACAACAGACTGGTTCCAAATCAGGAAAGAAGTATGTCAAGGCTGTATATTGTCACCCTGCTTATTTAACTTATATGCAGAGTACATCATGAGAAACGCTTGGCTGGAAGAAGCATAAGCTGGAATCAGGATTGCTGGGAAAAATATCAATAACCTCAGATATGCAGATGACACCACCCTTATGGCAGAAAGTGAAGAAGAACTAAAGAGCCTTTTGATGAAAGTGAAAGAGGAGAGTGAAAAAGTTTTCCTAAAACTCAACATTCAGTAGACTAAAATCATGGCATCTGGTCCCCATTACTTCATGTCAAATAGATGGAGAAACAGTGGAAATAGTGAGAGACTTTATTTTGGGGGGCTCCAAAATTACTGCAGATGGTGACTGCAGCCATGAAATTAAAAGACGCTTGCTCCTTGGAAGAAAAGTTATGACCAACCTAGACAGCTTATTAAAAACCAGAGACATTACTTTGCCAACCAACGTCTGTCTAGTCAAGGCTATGGTTTTTCCAGTAGTCATGTATGGATGTGAGAGTTGGACTATAAAGAAGTTGAGTGCCAAAGAATTGATGTTTTTGAACCGTGCTATTGAATAAGACTCCTGAAAGTCCCTTGGACAGCAAGGGGATCCCACCAGTCCATCCTAAAGGAAATCATTCCTGAATATTCTTTGCAAGGATTGATGCTAAAGCTGAAACTCCAATACTTTGGCCACCTGATGCGAGGAACTGACTCATTGGAAAAGACCCTGATGTTGGGAAAAGTTGAAGGTGAGAGGAGAAGGGGACCACAGAGGGTGAAATGGTTGGATGACATTACTGTCTCAGTGGACTTGCGTTTGAGCAAACTCTGGGAGTTGGTGATGGACAGGGAGTCCTGGCGTGCTGTAGTCCATGGGGTCACAAAGAGTGGGAAACAACTGAGTGATTGAACTGAACTGAACTGAACCCACTGCAGTATTCTTACCTGGAGAATCCCATAGACAAAGGATCTTAGCTGTAATCTTAGCTGTAATCCATGAGGTTGCAAAGAGTTGAGCATTAATATGCAAACACTGACTGTCTGATATATATATATATATATATATATATATATATATATATACACACACATGCACATATGTGATACATAGTACTGCAAACTAAAAAAATAAATTAGAAAACTAAATATATAATTTATGTATTGCACTTTGAAAATCACCAGCAATGTAGTTTCATTACAATTGTCATAGATAATGCTAAATAACTGCTTTTAATTTAAATTTTGCTAACATTTATTATATTTATTATTAATTAATATGCTTATTGTGGTTGCATTGGTGAATAAGGGCCATACAAATGAGGATTTTATTTTTTCCTTAATTTACATTTGTACATATTTAAATATTATGCTAAAAATATTTTCAATAAAAATGTTTCCAGATTTGTTATACTAAATAACTTAAACTTTGTAACAAGTAATAATAGGAATAATACAGAATACATTTTGATCTTTAGAGCATACAACTTAGAAAACAATTATAATTAAAAGAGTTACTATTTTTTTGTTTATGGGTACTTAGGTGATATTTATCTCTTTTCAAAACATATATCTCACCTACATTTTTATACATCAGGTTGTTTTTAAACCTAAGCTTCCAGAAATACATACAGTAAAATTTAGCCTACATTATGCTAAGAAGGAGATATATTTCTTACCTTTTAAAGAGAATGAAAAATGTATAAATATATTGCAGTTGTCTTATTTTGTAAATAATTAGTAAGAGGAAAATTATTATTTATTAATACAATGATAGAGGCTGGAAGTTAGCAGGATAAATACAAGCTTGAGATAAATAAATGTGGATGGGGAGGGAAAGAGATTCTTATAAGAGACCAAGAAGCATTGGTGATTAAAAAAAAAAAAAAAAAAGGACTGTGACAGAAAAAAAAAAAAAAAAAGAATGTTGCCCAAGACATACCAAATAGGAAAACTGTAAAAGAGAAAGACATATAGGAAGAAGCAAGTTGTGTGTGGAATAGACAGAGGAAAGGAGTCATCCATTCAACCATATATACAAATAAGCACTAATTTAAGAGTTATTGAGCCCTTTAAGGTGCCTTGCTCTGTGCTAAATGCCAGGTATGTACTGGTGAATAAAACAGAATAAAAACAGTGAATATTTCTTACAGTCTAGTAGGGAACTAAGACAATGATCAATTTCAAAAAAGAAAAATTAATTGTATAATCAACTGTTCATAGTACAAAATCACAGTGCTAAACTATGAAGGAAAACAATATGAAGTACCTACTCTTTTATATCTCCTGATTTATAAAGAAACACAATTTACAAGGAAAATTTATAATCTCTTTCCTATTTCTTAGTTTTTATCCAGAAGAAAATAAATTCCTGGCTTAATTGAAAGTAAGCAAGCTCATCACCTGCCAACATTCCCTTGAATTACTTTCCAAATATTCAGTAATTCTACAGTGGAGAATTCTGACATGGAGAATAAATATGTTTATTTTTATTTTAAAATATCCAAATTCATTGTTAAATTGCAATGCTATATTTTAACGAAATTAAAAAGGTTTTGTGTATCTAAGATTTAGCTTAGGCTTTAGATGTATTCCATACTTTGTGTTAAATATTTTTGTAGTTATGCTACAAAAATTCCAATACTAATAGTAATAACGAGAAGGAGGAAAATGTGTAGGAGCAGAAAAAAGAGAGGAGAACAAAAAGAAAAAATAAAACTGAAAGAAAACCAATTTGATTTTGTTTTTAATGTGTCATCCGGAAATGTGTGAAAGTCATATCTGGGACCAACAAAAATTTAACTTGTCTATTAACATTAGCAGTCAAATCAAAAGTAGTTTTACAGCACAGTGTAAGTTTAGGGTTTATTCTATACAATTTTGTTGTTGTTCAGTCGCTCAGTTGTGCCCAACTCATTGTGACCCCATGGACTGTAGCCCTCCAGGCTCCTCTGCCCATGGGATTTCCCAGGCAAGAATACTGGAGTGGGTTGTCATTTCCTTCTCCAGAGGGTCTTCCAGACCCAGGGATGGAACCTGTGTCTCCTGAATTGGCAGGCATATTCTTTACCACTGAACCACTTGGGAAGCCCCTAGAATTATGAAAGATTAGTGAAAACTCTTGATAAAAAAGAGATTGATTCTCTTTATAATTCCTTAGCTTTTTTTTTTAATCCTTTAGAATTGTTGTCAAACTTTGTTGGTTATGGATCACACTAGAGAATATAATGAAAATTATGGTCTCTATCCACAAAATTAAGCATGAACAATCTTTCTGGAAAAGTCCATATTGTGATAACCACCTTAAAGCCTGTTCATGAGCTATGGAAAATATTTTCCCCCTTAGGATAAACTTAGACTTCACTGAACTTAGACTTCACTGAACACCAACTGCACTGTACAATAAACGCACTAGGTGAACTTTAAACAACTCGTGATCCTAGTGAGTTCAGTTTTACTATATCATTCTTCTTAGGCTGCCATAATGACGTACCAATAGACTGGGTGGCTTAAACAACAGAAATTTATTTTCTCAGCGTTCTGAAGGCTGAAATTTGAGATGCCAGTGTGGTCAGGTTTCTGATGCACTCTCTTTTCCTGGTTTCCAGATGGTCACCTTCTCACCTAGTCTTCACATAGCAGAAAGAGAGAGAGAGTTGTGTCTCTTACAGGTTTTCTAAGGAGCTAATCCCATCATTATTTCCCAAGAGTCCCATCTCTAAAGTCAGTTACATTGGGGGTTGGATTTCAACATACACTTTTTAAGAGGACAGAATTAAGTCCCTAACAACTGATAATCAGACCATCAACAAAAACAGTATGTCCTGAAAGGAATGCTGTAGGAGTAGAAGGGAGGGAGT